>NW_026858762.1:0-184542 GCF_026571515.1 Ruditapes philippinarum | reverse complement strand
GTCCGGTACAAAAGACTGCACTAGTGCCTGTACAAAACCCCTTTTACAATAGAACTGTCAACTGCATTAGATACGTGTCTAGACCACATATGCACCATGCCTTAGTTATGTGTGTATACCCCACCAGGTCTTTGACGTGCACGCGTGTTGTGTGTGTGAGACATATTGAGGTAATTTCCCGTTAAATAACCTCCCTGTGATGGACCGGCGTTAGTTATGTGTGTATACCCCACCAGGTCTGTGTCATGCACGTGTGTTTTGTGTGTGACATATTGAGGTAACAACCCGTTAGATAACCTCTCTGTGATGGAACTGCGTTAGTTGTATGTGTGTTAACCTCACTTGGTAATGTACATGCACGTGTGTTGTGTGTGGTACAGGCCGAGGTAAGGGCCTCAGTATGTATGTGATGTACGTATATTTAAAACGTTGAGATACGGTTAAACAAAAGTGATTACATAAATAAGGATTTAAATTGTTGCCGAACTATGGATTTAGAAGTAGAATACCTTTATTATAAGGGTAGACCTCAGGACGTATGTACAGAATAAGATACCTCTATATGTTGGGAAGACCGGTACGTGTGCGCGCGCGCGTGTGTATGTGTGTGAGTGGGTGTGTGTGTGGAGGAAGGGGGTAATGACCACTTCGATAGGAAAAGGGACGATATATATTTTAAAGTACATTTCATCAAATTAATAGAAATAAATTAGCGCATACGGCTATAAGGACCCTCATAACATATATTCCAGTTTTTTTTGTGAGAAAAACGAACTGGGTTGAAGTTTGCGTTTCGCCGATATTAATGAGTACAACAACGCACATTTAGCCTTCATTTATAGTTTGGTTTTCGACATACCTAACACATTTGCCGAACTATATATCTTCATAAGATACTAGTTTTCGGCATTTATTTCCACAACTATGTCTTATTTTGCACAATCCTGCATTATTTTAACAATTCTACATTATGGGATATATACGACGATTGGTGTAAATCGAATCAAAGTCAACTTCTGCATCTTTCTTTCCCAAAAAATTACTTTCAGTGAGAGTATAGTTCATCTTAGGCATAAGAACTTTTTTTTCTCATTTCTCATTACAATTTGGATTTTGAATACCAGTACTCGACTGTTCTTCGCAAGAAAGCCTCTCGGTTGTCTACCATATGTATTTGCTTTCGTTTCACAGATGTAGCTTTCAACAGTTTCATAATTTGTATACATACAACACTCTTTGTCATAGATATCTTTGTTTGATAGCATGGTCTTAATGATAGCTTCGCGAATAAATCGATGGTAAAAATCTTCTTTTTCAAATAGTAGATAACTTATGCTTCTATACAAGCTATTACCGTCAAACATATGAATAAGGGATGATGCTAATTAAGTATACACCGAAAGAAAATTCTTCCAAACATAAATGAAATTCTATGAATATTTAAAATCAGCCGTCATAAAAAACAGCAACAACAAAACATCCAACTTACATCCAACTTACATGACAGTATATTTACATGTATTACTAAAATATTTATAGAACCCTGTCTTTTACTTTCCTTTGAAATAATCGTATATTTTAATTATATTAGAAATAGCCTGATCGACTATTTTGAAATTTATTACAATGTATATATAAAAATTAGAAAACTGTAATCTTCTACAATATTTTTATATATTATTATTATGTTATATACTCATATATCAAAATAATGATCTTACCTTTGCCTTCACGAAACAGAATCTCGACTTAACTCAACAAATACATTACCTGACCTTATTACATAATGAATACCCACGACGAACACGAGAATATTCAAATAACAGAACAGAACAGAACAGAAAGTTTATTTTGACGTATACAAAGTACATAGTCAATTACATTAATACATTCATTCATACATACATATATACAATCACAAAATCAATGTATAGTCTGCAAATTTCTTGAAGGTGAACAGTTTAATCTATTTTGTTTCCTTCAGTATAGGATATGACATAATCAGTTTAACATATATTACATAGTTTAATATTGTGTTACGAACATGTTGACAAAGATAGCGTGAATTTCACATACATTTTTGTGCCACTTGCAATAAAGTTATCTATATATACGTAATCAACATCCGATACAAGTGAATAACCAACTATAGTATCACACTATATACTATTTTGTAGGGGAATAGTACTCCAAAACTACAGTTAACCTTAAACGAAACGAAAGGGAAGGTTAACAATTGGCTATTCCAAAAAATATTTCGATTGCAAACTTGTAATTTAAAAAAAAGCCTTACGACTAACTTGGGTCATAAGACAAAATAATCTACTTAATACATTTCTTAACTGTGCACAGTCATAAGACATATAACTAATAATCTATTTAATTAGAACTGTACGGTTGACCAGAAACATCCATATAAAGTTTGCTATCTTTTCAACAATGTTTGACTTACTTATAATATATTTGCATAACTAAATATAACTCATCATCTATTAAATTAGAACTGTACGGTTGACCAGAAACATCCATATAAACACTATTAAGCTTATAATAAATAACATCTTATTTACAACATCAAACTATAAACATACATATATACAAACTAACACAGTCTGGTTGACCAAAGCAACCATATAAACACTAACCGGCACATAATAAATAGAGCACGTTCAATATTTCAAGACAATTTTACACTAATTGATAATATTAATAATCGAATTTCTTATAGACATTGCGTTTTTACAGTATAACCCTAATTTATAAAGAGCAGTCTTATTTTCTGTTTGTAACAATTCTAAAAACTTATATACACTTGGTTTGATATAATAATATTTTGCTATAAATTTTTTACGTAAATCTGAATAGATAGGGCATATAATAACAAAGTGGTATTCATCTTCTAAATCTAGTGAATGGCAACATTGACAATATCTTTCGTTTCTAGGTATTCTATTTCTGGCAAACCTTCCAGTTTGAATTCTTAGAGCATGCGCTGAAATTCTTAATCTAGTGCTGTAACATCTTAATGAACTAGGTAAAATATCTAAATATGCTTCGTATCCAAAAACATTTTTAAAGTTTTTATACAAATCTAACACTTCGCTACTTTCCTTATTTACATTTCATCCTTGTAAAAAACAATCTATCACTCTCTCCTTAAATATATATACAAAATTTTTATCAATAGAGCATGGATTGTCCCAAACATATGTAAATCCGAAGTCACATAATAGAGCTTTAACATTGCTCACCCAGTTTTTAAAACCTTTGTTACAATGTTCCAATGACATTACATAAACACGATTTAATATAATATTGTCACTATTTATTAATCTTAACCAATATTTTATCATGGCTACATAACGCTTAATATACAATGGGTATCTGCCCAATTCACCGTACACACCAACAGAACAAGTACTATTTCTAACCTTTAATAAATGTTTGCAAAATTTCAGATGGATTCGTTCAATAACTTTTGACTTTGTATAACCCCAAATTTCTGCTGCGTAGTTTAATATCGAACCAACAAATGCATCGAATAATTGACATAAAACTTTAGGCCTTAACTTAATCTTTTTACAATTAATCATTAATAAATTCAATGCCTTAAGAGCCTTTCCAGTGAGATATTCCTGATTTATCGTAAAATTTCCAGTATAATGAAAAACAGTTCCTAAATAATTAAAATCGTTCACTACCCTCTAATTCTTTCCCATTATATGTCCAATGTTCATTTAACAATAAACCCCCTCTTTTTCTAAATACCATAATTTTAGTTTTTTCAGTATTAACTTCTAATCCCCATTTACTACAATAATCATACAATAGGTTTAAATTTTTCTGCAATTCCTCCTTTGACTTTCCTAAAATTACCATATCATCTGCAAATAATAACAAAATTAATACAATATCATCAATGACTAAACCAGAATCTACATCATCTTGCAAAAAAAGCTCTAAATCTTCTACGAAAAGTGAGAACAAAATCGGTGACATTATCTCCCCTTGTTTCAATCCTACAGCGTACTCAAAATATTCCGAATAGTTATTACAATTTCTAACACATGACTTAACCTTTTGATACATGTCCCTCACTATTCTTAACAATTTACCCTGAATTCCATTATTATAGAGCTTTAACCATAGTGCACTTCTGTATATACATTGTAGTATCAAAACATTTTTTCATATCAACAAATACGCAATATAATCTCTTATTTTCATTTAAATACTGTTGTACAACATTAAGTAATATAAATAAAGCATTAGTCGTAGATCGGCCTTTCCTAAAACCAAATTGTGCATCTGATATAGTATTATTTTGTTCACAAAATGTTACAATTCTTTTATTCAAAATAGTGGTGAATAATTTCGAAAAACAACTAACGAGCGTAATACCTCTGTAGTTATTCACGTCATTAATGTCGCCCTTTTTATGTAAAGGGACGATAACTCCTTCAGTCCATTTTTCCGGAAAATAACCAGAATCTAAAGATGGCATTAAAAATATCACAAACATGTGAAGATAAAATATCAATGCTTTCTATAATGTATTCATTCATAATATAATCACTACCCATAGCCTTTTCTCTTTTTAAACATTTTACACATTCTAAAATTTCTGCAACAGTAATGCGCTGATTTAATTGATCGAAATCGGCATTTGAACTATTAAAGTCATATCCGCTACAAAACTCTTCAGCTTCCGGGTTTGTGCATTGCGTAATATCATTGGCCAACTCCGAAAAATAACGTTTGAAATCGTCCGTAGAAATGTTATGTTTATTTTTGTTATTACGTTTAGAATATTTCCAAAATTGTTTAGGCTGTGCATTTTTTAATTTGCCGATTTCTATCAACTTTTTATTTTCAGCCGACTTACGTTTTTTATTACATAACTCTTTATAATCTTTTTTGAAAACACAGAATTGTTCTCTACTATAACTAGATTTAAGCCTATTAAAAACACTTAACGCTTCTAGGTATATCCTTCTAGCAAGTATACAATCATAATCGAACCACTCTGCATGATTAACTATCGGTTTATCAGTAAAATACGATGACTTATTGTTAAAATTACATGACTTCGAGAACAATGGGTCCGCTACATCTCTAACAATATTTGTAAATTTGCTCAAAATATCGTTCACTGAATCTCTGCTTGTGATGTTAATATCATGTGTCAATCGATTTAACTCAGGTAATTTAGATATAACTCCTGCTCGAAAAGTATGTTTAAGATTCTCTTTCCATTTGTACCTGACCTCATTTTTTACCTCAGAGACATCAACATAAAAATTACATCTCAATGTAAACAAAACAGGTGCATGATCGCTATATTCATTGAATGAGTCTATACAAAAATCACACAATAGGGGAAAGTCTTTATCTCTCGCCAACAATAGGTCAATCACGGACGCACCGTTTTTGTTAGCAAATGTGTACATACCACAGTTAAAATCATGGCCAATTCTACCGTTACAAATACGGAAACCGCTAGACCGACAAAGATCAAGCAATTTAGTTCCAAAACTGTTACATATATTATCATGTGAGGCCCGGAATAGGTACGTGTCGGGAACATAATCATCATCATCAATATTACTAATATAAGTATCACAAGTTATAAAGTCATTTTTTTTACCCACTCTACTATTCCAATCACCTGCTAAATATAAATGCCCTAAATCTTCAAAATCGTGTATATCATTTTGTAAAATATCAAATAAATCAACATTAGCAATATTATACATTGGCGAATCTTCACACCATATATAAACTCCACAAACATATACATCTTTTTCAAAATGAAAATATCTATGATCTAGTTTTATCCAGACTAAAGTGTCAAAATGAGTCCTGACGATTTCGATTCCCGGTGCCAAATGATTCTTGTAATACACTACGACGCCCCCGCTACACCGTCTTGCATTGCGATTTTGACATTTTCTATAAAAGTTATGTGCAGTGTAGCCTGAAAGTTCCACATCACTATCCTTGTTTGTCCACGACTCGTATAAAAATACAATGTCATTGCCTGAAACTAAATTAACAAAGTCTGGTGACTGCTTCTTTACACTCGTAAGCCCATTAATGTTCCATGAAATTAGCTTAAGCTCACCTTCGTCGAATCCCTAGGAATCTGCACCTACCGCTACCCGCTTCCCGTCTACATATAGCGTGTCATAGGACAGCCATGCCCTCTTACCAGCCCTTTTTGCTTCCTTCAGTTTTGGCAGCAACAACCTTCTTTTATCGTTAACTTCCTTCGGAAATTGCTCGTGCATAAAAAAGTTCGTACCTTGGAGGTGTTTCCATTGTTTCCGTACAAATTCCCGTTCCTTAAACAACGTAAACTTCGCAACGATATTTCTCTTCATGTCCCCTGACTTTGCTCCCATACGATGAACTCTCTCAAACTGAAAACTTTCCACTATATCCTTCGCAATCTCCAATTCCTTTTCCATAAATCCCCGAAGTATATCCTCAGTCTCCGCAGGTGTCTCTGACGGGGCCTCAAATATATTGCCAAATACCAGGTTATTACGCATAGATTGCGACTGCAAGTAGGCCAAATCGTCCCGAATACCTTCTCTCTCTTTTTCTAGCGTAACGACCTTATCGTTCATAAGCCCAAGGTTAAAGTTCGCACTTTCTGTCATGTCCTCCACCTTACGCAATCGCTCATCCGTCCTATTTTGATTATCGTGAATATATGTCCAAAGTTTCTTCATTTCCTGGTCAAATTTATCCACCTTATTTTCTAGTGAATCCAAAGACTTTAGACGTGTTTCTACTGCTGATAATCTGCTTTCAATATTTTTTAAACAAGTCATAATTTCCAAATGAGCTGGCTCCATAGTCTTATCTGACGTATTTACTGTCACTGGACTGGGTGGGGAGTGGTCACTTTTGTTAGCAACCTGATGTGTAACGAATGAATTACAGGAGCGTAGCAGTTGATATCTTTGAATTGCTTTGGAATGCTGTCTTAAACATGATAAAGTACACAAATAATATGTTTCTTGTGAGTAATATTAATAAATACTGAGTTAAAAACCGATGTACGGATAGAAAAACAAAAGAGCATGTAGGTAAGATAGTTACCGCACTCGGAATAGGTCTGCATAGTATTTACAGACCCGGTGGCCTTTTAAAAACCTCGATCGCTACGCTCTCTCGGTCTTCAAATCGCCACCCGTGTCTGTAAATACTATGCAGACCTTTTCCTCGTACGGTAACTATTACTTATTGACAATGTTGAACGCTTTATTGAGCCTCTTCATGATCGGTAGTGAAAAATGCAAGCTAACGTTCATGCCCCTAGCACCTGCTTAACGGGACTGTCCCACACAAAACGGGTGTAAAAACATCAACATAATTATTGTTAACAGTTATAAAATTTGCATACAAGTAAAATATGCAGTTTTTCCACGAGATTATTGTGAATTAACCGTTGTTATGTTTTAATTGACACAGATATAAACACACCTATTATCACTCCGAGTAGGACAGGTAGAAATTACTATATAAATGCCAGTTTTAAACCGGATTATCAGGATATTTTTTTGTTTCTATTTATAGACATAATTTTCTATGATATATTAAGCAGCAGTCGATTGCAGGATAAAAAAGTTACAAAGCTAACAACTTTTCTACCCACAACCAACGGATATACTTACAACCAGTTAACGGGTGTGTTTATTATTAAAGTCAATATTTACCAAATAAAACATTACAATGGTTTAAAATTACAGCTTGATAAATATTGCCAAAAAACTTAGATTCAACGGACAAAACATGTATCATTCATCTAGTTCCATATATATGTACGAGCCTGTGGTGAATATTTTTCTTTTTTCTATAAATATCGCGCAAAATGTATCGATAACGCTCAATCTTAAAAAATGGGTTGGGCATCCTTTTTATAATTTAAGTAGTTTTTGTACTGTATCATGGTCATATACGTTTTCGTTATCAATACGTCACCTTAGTGCAGTAACAGGTTAACTCCTTACATAATTAAATAGGAGTTAACCCGTTACTGAACTAAGGTGACGAATTATTGGTCAATTACCATTATAATAGTCAATCTTTGGAAATAATAGTTCAATTCAACTTGGCAGCAATAATAACTATAAGAAGAGTCCAACTTTTAACATAAAATGTTGAATTTTGAATTAAGAAACGTGTGCAGATTTGTTCATACGGTGCTTATCACAAAAACTTTAATGAGTCACATTAATGACATATCACGAAAAAAGTAAATGAATGTGTGTACCTTATACAGGAAAACAATAGGCGAAACAAAATAAAATGGAAAGCGAACTGGATTCAGAGGTGTAACCTGCATATAAAAGGTAGGTTTTTGAAAAAGATGGATGATTATCAGGCCCCATAAGGAAAAATTAGAACATGCAACTAAAAACGAACTCAAAACAAAAAAAAATGTGTGCTGAACAATAATAAAAGATCAGAAAAAACATTCTGATGAATTAAAAGGGTACAGCTGAGATGAACTGTATATGTTGAGTGTGGTGTCAAATTTTTTGTTGAAAAAGAGGTTTAAGGGTGGAAATATGATCTTTAAACATATAAATTTAAACATACTCATATAGATTGTGTTGAATTTCACCAAATTTTTTTTAATATTTGGTCTAATCCATACAACAAAAAATATTAGAATTTTTTTCCTAAATGATGTATCAGTGTCCGTATTGTAACTAGAGTGTATTTATTGAGTGAAATTTAAGTTAACTAAACATTTCTTGCGTCAAGTATAGATATCAAAATTGAATTGCATGATTTAGATTGTCTTCGGAACATAGTCGGAATTTAGTATCCATCTTAGGGTTTAAGTAAATTATACATGCATCTTTCTTTACCTCTTGTCATATGTTTCTTTACTTCTTTTCTTACCATTGTCATATTCCTAAACTAAACGAGTTGCGAGATAAACAATTACTGCATCTACTTCGAAATCCCATAGGAAAGTAAGCAAACTACATTTTAAATTAAGAGAGAGAGAGAGAGGGAGAGAGCAGTTGTAACTACGCATAGAAGTACTAAACACATAAAATTATCAAAACTGATAAACAAACACAGACACCTTTCATGCTCACATTAGATGACTTCAATTTCTTGCTGTTGTATTAGCTTTGGGATATCAATTTTAAAAATTAATTATTTTTTTTATCTAACTGTCTAAAGCCTGGCCAGACTGCACAGGTGTGACAAAAACTTTCTTTCTGTTCGTGTAGGGAAAGGATAATAAATTAAAAAAATATATCCTGATAGAGGAAAATGAAAAAAGGGGTTTTTGGAATTAATGACGTAATGCATGTTGTCATGTTAACAATTCAATAAATTTTGGTATATTTGGACTTTTCCAAAAATATTCATCTAAAAGCTGTTTTCTCAAATCATTGTACATGGGTTATTCCAATAATACATTAAATGCATCTTTTAATTTAGAGAAAATATTAGATTTTCTTTCATTATATGGAATTGCTTCAGGTTAATGCCCTAATGCCCTCTACTGGTTTCTACCTTTAATCTATATGAAGAAGTTTTGGAACGTGATAAAGATTATCCTAACTTTTTTATGATATGCTTGCAGGACAAAATTACAAAGTAACTTCTTGCTCTTGGTTAATCTTTTAAGTTTTTTCCGCTACCCAAATTTTCTATTAAAATTGAAAATATTTTAAAATCTTTTGGTTTAATTTAACTTTAAAAATATTACCCCTTTTGTTTAAAAGCCCAAAATTTTAACCTATATTTCCATGAAATTAAAATTCTAACCAAAAAAAAGAACACAAAATGGAAGGCTAGTACAATATCATTTAGGTCCCTTAGCAAAAGATTTAGCGGAAAACAATATATAACAAGATATGCCGGTGTCAATTATCACTTTACATGTCCCATCAGAATTGAAAATATTTTCGGAGTATTTGAAAGGTGAATGTCGGTATGTCACTGCGAAAGGTAATTAGATATATGTCACTCATACAGAATTCAATCTAGCTAACAACTTTACTCGTTTTGATTGGAATTGATCATCTGAACATGATGTGACAAACGTATTCCTCCTGACATTTAACTTTCTAGAATATAATCATACAATAAAACGATTAACAGTAATGTTATCTGATGTCTGGCTTATTTATTAAAATGAACTTTTATTTTGTTCACACTTTGTTTCAATTTGAATGTGGGGAGCGTTCTAAAGTCTATACTTCATTTTATTTGCCTTAAAGGAAAGCTTTTAAAATACATTTAGGAAAAATGAGTATATTGCATAGTCAAATAAGAATATAAAAGTACTTTGAGGTCTACAACAGTCATTTTTTTCAAAATTAAGATGATCCGTCACTAACTGTGACTACAAATGCAAATGTATATTGTTTTAAAAATAAAATACAAATTAAAATGATAAAATAAAAACTATAATACAACGTAAAAATACATCGTGTTGTTTGCTGATCATAAATGGATTGCACGTTTCATTTTTCTAGTTACATGTGTAAATGTTAAAGATGCTGTATGTTGTAATTGAGGTTGTATATCACACTTAAATGAAATGTTATATATGTATATAATTATGCTTATAAAACAATTTATAAACATCGAAGAATATGTAAAATATATACTGCAAATATTTGGGCACATTATATGTAATCATTAAAATATATTCATTAATTTCTTATTGACAAATTTGACTTAGACTTTATAGAAAATAAATTTCTAATTGCCTCCCTTTATTTACATGAAATGTTAAATTCGGTAATATATTTATAAATAATGCTAATGGGAACTTACAATATTGATAAATTTTAATTTGAGCATCATATTTATGATATAAAACCATAACAAATTTGTGTTACAGGATCTTTAAGTAACTATTAATGTAACATTTGCTAATGTGATGAGAGAAATCTATGTTTATGTTAAAGTTTATGTTAAAGCACGATAGCTCTTAACACACAGAGCTCAAGAGATACAAATGTGTTTTTACCGTTGTAAACAATTGTTTGTTGTTGGATTTTTGCATAATTTGTATGAATAAAAGATAATTACATGCATAACAATAATCAACAGTATAAAAAAGCATCATGTACACACGCCAGAAGCAATAAAATATTGATAAGACATTATTATTATGATGAATTAACTGTTCCAGATGGCCTCATAACAATGAGCATATATTACTGGTTACCGATGACGTCCATATTTTAAATTTAATAGCTGAAAATCAGTATAGGTTTAATCTTCGCAAAGGACCATTAACGTTTCATATAGAGATTTTAACCAGGATGTTTCAACTGTAAATGTCCAAATATCACAGGAACGTGTAATTTGATATATCAGACAAATCTACAGAATTAATAGAATAGAATATTATTGATTCCAATCATATGTGGTCTCTGTCTATGCGATCCTCTACTTTATATCACGATAAACCGATTAACTACGTTACTTCAGGTTATTACGTACATGTGATTGTATTTGCATTTTATATATTCTTTTACTGTGTATTAAATATGATAAAATAATACACTGTTTGAAATGATTGTTTGAATATGTGATGATAAACATTAAAGACCACTAGATGATATTATATCAATAAGACATGGGTTTGTGGGTAACAGTAAAAATATCATCCCGAGGAAAATACTGTTACCCGAGGCGTAGGAAACAAAAATACTGTGATGATCTGAAATTGTCAACTAAATCTAACTACAACAAAAATAAACCAAGAGTAAACAGTAACTGAACTATCCTTACCTTTTAAGTTTAAAGTGTACTTTAGGCCTACTTGAGAAGTTTTCTTTTTCTTTTATTCTTTAAGCAAGTGATGATATCTACTAGTCATAAACATACAATAAGCCGTGTTTAATTTAGAAAATTTAATATAAAAATAACTACTAATCAGGCATTCTAACACATATCTTATTTTTTCCCGTGAAAAATACATTTTTCAAAAATTAAAAGAATGTACATTGTACTTAAGTTATTGCTTTGACGTGACTACGTATGTTACGATGGTTGGTATTTCTGCTAAAATTCTGTTGATTAGCGATATATACTTTTTTACCTGCAATCATACATAGTAATAATGTATCATCAAAATATAATTCACTGCTATGATTTCAGAGATGTATTAAAATTCATGTAATGAACACTGTTTATATTCTATTTAAGTAATGTACATTAATTTGATTTCATAATGCTGGTTATCTTAGCTGTGAACTTCTTTTATTGCAATACAGACTATTGTTGTGACATGTTACTCTCTTTCAAAACACTGACAGATGTTATCTCTGATATTAAACTTTTACGTTCACCAGTGTCTTGATTTAATTATACAACGCCTATTCTTTAATGGCATTAATCAGATAAACATACACGCGATAAGATATTTGTAACGTGTCCTTACTACTTAATTGTCAAGTAATTATTTATGATTCTCTTACGCTATCTCATGTATAAAAAAATATTTTTGTAAAGCTTTTTGTTTACTCGATTGATAGAGCCTGTACACGGACGACAGTAGAGATTGCAAGCGGATTTCAAAAATAAACAGGGAACTGGTCATACATTCTTCGCGTCATTGCCTATCGTGATGAAGAGATGTTACTGTCCGCCACTCACCGTGTCAGGAACCACTTTCCTTTGAAAGCGTAATAAGTTTTTTTATATGTGTCTTAAAGTGAAATATATTACTTTTAAGATAAAATTATTTCTCAGGATTGGATGTTGGTATCGGACATTAATGGCGATCAATCTATTGGTACCAGGCTGCGTTTGCTGCAACTTCTGCATGCTAATTAATATTATTGGAAAATTTTATTGTGTGAGAGACGAGGTTTTATGGACTGATTAATCAACCATACAAGTTTTCCACATGCGCTACATGGGATATACGTGCTTTATTTAGATCATGAAATTGTATTCAGGTCTTACAACATTATCAGGTAATATGCTTTTATTTTATATCATTTCGATTTATCTGAACCTACAACATCAATTACAAAACCTAATTGCAAATTTATAAATTGTAAAAATATTTTATTATTAATGTTTTTAAAACTAATACTTTTAAAGGATCGGTGATTGTTGTACATAAATAAGCACTGTAGGTATTTCTTGAACAGTAATGAGTTTATAGTGTTTGATATTGGGAGTATTTGAACTTATTTCTCTGGATATTTATAAGCATGGAGAGAAGAAAACGGAATGTTAATTGCATATTTTAAGTCATAATAGATCATAAGACTTTTATTTATTTTAGTATTTGAATGAAAACATGCTGATGCTGTCACAATGAAGCAGCGTGTATTGCACATTTCGTGTTCCCAATTTGACAGGAATAATACATTAGTTACAAATAAAACGACATCATTTCCACTTTTGTTGACTATTTTACGAGGCTGCCTTTATAGAAATAGTTCATCACTTCAGCTGTTTGTTGACTTAGTTGAGACTGACAAGGAACCTGAAATAAACAAAGATTTCGGTGCTCTCATGTATATTGTCACAGTTCTTCTATTATATTCATGTGGAATATTTTTCATGATAATGAAAAATTTGAAAAGAGAAAAGCATGAGGTGGATGAGGAGAGGACGCTTGATGACTTCTTTCGAGGAATACCTGTCAGTGAAAAGGAGCGTGAACAAATAAATGTACACCGTATTGCTATACAAGCTTTCAATACATTAACATCCAGTAAATCACAGGAAATAAGTGGAATAGATGAGTTTGATTATTATCACCAAAATAAATCTTACAATGCTAACGTTCAATCTTATGGTGTAGATACAATTGAAGAAGATGAAGATGAGGAATATGAAAGTAATGATTTCATGTATGAAGATAATGACATCGACAGTGATAAAGAAAGTGACGCGGAAACATCTGATAACATAGAATAAACATATTATGTCTACACTGTAAATGTATAAACAAGTGCAATGGAAGAACATCAACACAGACTTTGTTTAACACTACATAATTTCTAGTATATTTTCTAATTGAAATACAGCATGGTATCTGCTGATACTACGATATAATAGGTATTAAGCATAACCTTCGTGTGAGTATTATTCCATAGGATATGATAAAAAGATAAAAAGTTATGAATAAACTTCTTGGTATATTTAAAAGTATAGAATTGAAACATTATCAAAGACAAACTTTTTTTCAACAATTGGAATTTAGAAATAAACAACTTGTTAATATATATTAACAACGATGGGGGAAAAATAGCATTTGATACATAGAAGCAATTAACATGTATTGGTAATTTATCAATGATATTTTTCTCGAAATATTGAACTTCTTTTACATTCTGTGGACATTTCTTGATTATTCAACAAATTATATGCTTTTCTTACTCCAATGTTGCGTTTTCGCTATTTAACCTTTTGTCCGATGCATGTCTTCGGTTGATTACTGTGGCTTTAAGCAGCATGTCCTCTTTAACTACTAGGCCAATGGAAAAATGATAGTCCTTTGTTAGACTTGCATCATTTTTACTTGCTACATAGATCATAAGGAAACATTTGCCGATATTCTTCTATTGAAATTTATCATTTTGGCATTAAGTTTGCTGCGTCAGTCGTTTTCTATTTGTATCATTTTATCATTACTATGCTAGATTATTTCTTTTCTATTATTTCATCATGCTGGCATTAAGTTTTCTATGTTAGTCTATTTCTTTTGCATTATATTACCATTGTTAAATTAAGTTTGTTATATCAGTCTATTTTCTTTTATATGACTTTATCATTTGATATTTAGTTTTCTATGTCCGCCTATTTCCTTTTGTATTTTCCTGTTATTTTGGCATTACCTTTGCTTCAACAGTCTATTCCCTTTTGTAAAATATTATCCCGAAAGTAAGACTTGTAGCGCACGTGTGCACAATAAAATAAATACAAGGACAATAATTGTTGATGTTTTTGTTAATTTTTTTCACTTAATGAATAGCTATATTTAGATTAAATGATTACAAAATAAAGGAAAGTCTCGTTAGGTGGACGTATTTCGTGCACAATTTTGTATTTATTAAAATTTCTACCACTCTTTTTTTTATTTATTTCATTTTTCTTGAGCATCTTAATCTTAAGTTTCAAAGGGGAGGGATTCATTTATTGTACTAAGAGTCTATTAACTTTTGTAAAAATATCTTATTTTTTACAGCTACATTCAGGTTATTTATATATTTCCTTTGAAATTTGTTAGTTTTTAAAGACATTAAAATAAAGCCATCCCTTTGCTTGTAACATATGTGTTAAATTTTAAGTACTATTGTTTGTAAGATGTCGATTTCCGGAAACGTTGTCAGGTCCTATTGGATAGAAATATTGATGTTAAATTCACTGCTAATTGCATTTGATAAGAAAGTCCCAGGTTTAACATTTTCGCTTTTGGCCTCTGTTTTAAACTCCGTTCAGAAATTCGCAAGCCGTCTTTAATTAGCGTATTAGATCCTTTTCTATTTACATACTTGTATGACCTAAACGTCGAAACGGCATATTTGATTGGCCTATAACTAATGAAAATAACTGTCACAAATAGCGGCGAATATGTGCCTAACGCGCAGTACAATATACTTATTACTGCGTTTGTTGTCTCTGTTAATGCCCAAGTAGAAAGTTTTATGAAGTTACTATTGACGAAATTGTGTTTAAATAACTGGTTCTACTTAAAGCTTCATCTTTTTCTTCTGCTAAATCTAAACACAGAACACAAGCAACATCTTAGTTCCATTAGCGTTTGATTGTGAAGAAGCCTCCAGAGGTACAAATGATCATTAGTTGTGTTTTTGATTGTTAGGAGAAATACTTGTTACATGTTTTTGATATGGATGTCGTGTTTATATGCATTGGATGAATTTTAATTAAAATGTCCTCATAAATATAGAAACAAGATTCAATGATGGGAATAAAACTGAATTGCGTAAATAAATACAACTTGATGACGTAATTTATAAATGATCATAATAAAACTTACGTTCTTAAATCATCAATAAAGTTATTATGAAAAGCATAAGAGTCAAAGAGATGACACCAATTTCAACTCAGTTTTCAAAATTATCTCCGTAAATGGTAGAGAACACACACACACACACACGCACGCGCACGCACGCACACACACACTTCACATGTACAATATATGCTGATCCAATCTTGAAGCGGCACGCCTGTGAAAGTATTCTCTGTTGTTTTGTCAAAACCTCATAGAAAATATGTAAAAATATGCTGCAAATGTCATTTAAAATATTACGCTCCCATCACATGTTAGCCAAACTCTCTGCAATTGAGAACCGTGTCAATAACGTAAATGGTCCAGGTACTTTAAAAAAAAATCAACAAGAAGTCATCGGAAATCAACAAGAATGATGACCATCAAAATTCAATACCGTTGTAGTGCCGAGGATACAGTACCAGCAAAAGCTGGTATAACCTTGGTACAGATATGAAAGGTTTCAATAAGACCTGACACTGAAGATCTACTGGAAGTTATTTCAAACAGGCATGTCCAGTATCACCACGATTGGACAATGGTTACAAACGGTAATAGTATTCTCTACGACTGTATAATATCCATTGAGGGGATATGTATTCTAAACATCCCAGCTGGAGAAAGAGGAGTTGATTTGTTCATTCCGTTTAGTAACTTGTGATCATGAGCTACGTTCATCATCTATTTTATATCAACTCAACAAATAGCATGTAACGTTTGCTTCACAGTAATTTCAATAAGTTATATTGTTGTTTCTTTTCCAGACGATATCTTTTTCTGACGATGACAATTATTTTATTAACTATACGAGATGTGTTCGACGTGTATTGTACAGTTTCATATGCCACATAAAACAGATGCTAGTACCGTATGTACCGGATATACCGTGATGAATCGGTTTCTAGTCACTTAAATACTGTCAGGATATCGGTGCTACAGCTGAAGCAAACTATAAAACAGAGAAAACAGAATCCTTAAAGAAAGCCCATCATGGCAAAATTGAGATATGTTGCAGGCTCGGTTTGATTGAGCCTGTTCATGGACGGTACTGGAAAGTGCAAGTTACCGTTCACGTCCCTGGTACCGGCTTAAACAGAATTCAACATTTAAACACAAAAATGGTGAAATTTGTAATTTAGAAACATCCGCAGATGTGTTAGTATTGCGGTTATCATGGAAGCTTCAATGTGACATAGTAGTGCCATTCCATAAAATGCGGTGTATGGTCTCCAAGTAAAAGAATGCGTGTAATAATGGGCGGAACTTAATAAAATGAAATTTTTAAAGGGGATCTGAGGTTTTCAGTCAAAAAGCAGGCAACATATCCTAATTCCTGTTATGTGCACTCCGGATGCATAAGATAATGGGAACTGAATAGAAGGTTGGTTATCTTAAGAAACATATTGCCCAAAAATGTGTAAGTTATTACAAGCTTTTAATATTAGTGAGAATTTGTGATATAAGTTCTTTAAATGTATCGGAGACCTTGTCCTTATTCTAGAAGGGATCGGACCGACTACCCCAGATGTAGAGACATCTTAACCACTTGTTAATGTGTTTTCATTTCAAATGTCATTTTGTCTAATGTTATACATTAAATCATTTATTTCGTAACCATTTGTTTCCACTTTTCAACTATTTTTCGGCAAAGAAACCATAACTTTCATATCAGCTTTAAAGGAAAAAATAATTTCAAATGTTGTAGAATTTAAGATATTTTGTCCGCCCATGGCGTTGTGATACCCGTAACAGTTGCCAAGGGTACGCAACGTCGTCATGCTCAAAAACTGGCTTTGATGGTCAACTTTGACGTCGTGTGTACACAAAATGGCTGAAACTATTGGTATATAATCAACGGAATCTAATCAGAAATATGGTCGACATTTTGCATGCCAATTTTAAGACGCTTCTTGAAAGTTTGTGTTCTACCTTAAGAAGAATTCAATATTTAACATAAAATTCTGAATTTTGAATTTAGAAACAATTGCAAATTTGTTAATACGGTGCTTATCACAGAAACTTGAATGAGTAACGTAAATGTCATAGATGTTATGAGATGTTATAACCGATCTTTGATGATTGTTCAGCACGACATTATTGTTATGTTTGTGGTACTCTTAGTTCTTTCCTTTTTGTTTTCTAGTTGGTGGCTCTAATTATTCCTTACTTGGAGCCTGTATAATCATCCTATCTTTTTTATTTGTCTTTTGATAGCTTATCTGTGATATGCAGGTATCAAAATACATAACATCTCTGATTGAATGTACAGGGTATCACTGCGAAGAAAAAGACAATGAACGTGTATATGCCAGAGTGTGAGTGTCCAAATTACTTGTATTGAAAAACACGGGATAAAGTGTCGGAAATAATGAATACTTCTTTGTTAATACTTTAACATATACATTGTGTTGAGTTTCACCAGATTATTTACAATATTTTGTCGTTAGTATCCTATGACATCACAATAAAATATTCATGAAGTTTTTCCTGATGATGTATCATGTGCCCGTATTGTAACTAGAGTGTATTTATTGAGTGAAATTCTAGTTAACTAAACATTTCTTGCGTCAAGGAAAGATATTAAAATGGAATAACATGATTTAGAATGTCTTCGGAAATAGTCGGAATTTAGTATCCATCTTAGGGTTTAACTAAATTCTGCATGCATCTTCCTTTACCTCCTGTCATATGTTTATTTACTTCTTTTCTTAAATGTCTTATTCCTAAACGAGATAAACAATTACTGCATCTACTTCGAAATCCCATAGGAAAGTAAGCAAGCTTCATTTTAAATTAAGAGAGAGCAGTTGTAACTACGCATAAAGAAAGTACTGAACACTTAAAATTATTAAAACTGATAAACGAACACAGACACCTTTCATGCTCACATAAGATGACTTCAATTTATTGCTCTTGTATTAGCTTTGGGATATCAATATTAAAAATTAAAGTTTTTAGCTAACAGCCTAAAGCCTGGTCAGACTGCGCAGATGTGACAAAATCTTTTTACTTTCTGTTCCAGTAAGGAAAGGATTATAAATAAATAAATATTTCTTGCATGTCAGACTTGCGTTTCCGTTAGTTTTACCCATGCCGGAAATTTCATCTGGCATGGGGGATGCCAGATGAGTCGCGTGCTGTACAATGGCACGCTTAGGATGACGTCATTTTACCGTTATGAATGAAGTTGTAACTTCATACGCTGTTGAAAGAAAGTAGTTACGGTTGTAATGATACTAATTACCATTGAAAAAGATAAAGAATTTAATATAAAATGGAATATGGTAGAATATGCAAGAAAAAATATCTCGAAATTTTTGGGGTTTTGGATCGGAATATCACCCCTCGGTAACCCCCTTGGGGACGGTTTTCGCCGAACAGAAACAAGACAATTTATTAATCCAATAGAGGAAATTCCCAAAAAAAGAAGTTTTTAATTTAAGAAAAATTTCATTTTTCCTTAATAAATTGCCTTAGGTTTATCCCTTTTAAAAAATTATTATAATAATTTTAAACGGGAACCTAATTTTTTTTAAAATCTTCCCAAACAAAAATACAAAGAACCGCCTTAGAATCATTATACCATTTTTTTTTAAAAAATTTTAATTTTTGTTTATATTTTTTAAAAATATTTACATTCCACACCCAAAAATAATCTAAAAGTTCATTGAATCTAAAATTATACAAAAAAACAAAAGACTCGCCAAATACATTAAATTTTGTTTTAGTTCTCAATCTCTTTGAAGTATTCCATAAGTAACCAAACTGAACAACGTCTAACCAGTATACTCTGACAGTGGAAAAGTGCAAATTCCCTGAAGGACCTGATTATGAACACATATGGAAGGCTAGTACAATATCAATCAGGTCCCTTAGCAAAAGATTTAGCGGAAATCAATTTATAACAAGATATGCCGGAGTCAATTATCACTTTATTTGCAACATGTCCCATCAGAATTGAAAATATTTCTAGAGTATTTGTAAGGTGAATGTCGGAATGTCACTGCGAAAAGTAATTAGATATATGTCACTCATACAGAATTCAATCTAGCTAACAACTTTACTCGTTTTGATTGGAATTGATCATCTGAACATGATGTGACACACGTATTCCTCCTGACATTTTACTTTCTAGAATATAATCATACTATAAAACGATTAACAGTAATGTTATCTGATGTCTGGCTTATTTATTAAAATGAACTTTTATTTTGTTCACACTTTGTTTCAATTTGAATGTTGGGAGCACTCTAAAGTCTATACTTCATTGTATTTGGCTTAAATGACAGCTTTAAAAATACATAAATACATTTAGGAAAAATGAGTATATTTTATAGTCAAATAAGAATAAAATGTACTTTGAGGTCTACAACAGTCATTTTTTCAAAATTAAGATGATCCGTCACTAACTGTGACTACAAATGCAAATGCATATTGTTTTAAAAATAAAATACACATTAAAATGATAAAATAAAAACTATAATACAACGTAAAAATACATGTTGTTACGTGTTGTTTGCTGATCATTAATGGATTTCACGTTTAATTTTTCTAGTTACATGTTAAATATTTATTAATTTAACACTTGCCAATGTGATGAGAGAAATCTATGTTTATGTTCAAACTGATATGTTCTTGCACGTTAACTCTAAACATACAGTGCTGAAAAGATACAAATGTGTTTTTTCCCGTTGTAAACAATTGTTTGTTGTTGGGTTTTTGCATAATTTGTATGAATAAAAAGACAGTTTTATGCATATAACAATAATAAACAGTATAAAAGCATCACGTACACACGCCAGAAGTAATAAAATATTGATAAGACATTATTATTATGATGAATGTTAACTGTTCCAGATGGCCTCATAACAATGAGCTTATAGGTCTGGTTACCGATGACGTCCATATTTTAAATTTAATAGTTGAAAATCAATTCAGTGTAGGGTCAATTTTCGCAAAGGACTATTTATGTTTCAGATAAAGAATATAATCATGATGTTTCAACTGTAAATGTCCAAACTATCACAGGAACATGTAATTTGATATATCAGACAAATCTACAGACACTAATCTAACAACTTAATAGAATTAATTCCAATCATATGTGGTCTCTGTCTACCGCGATCCTCTACTTTATATCACGATTAACCATGCTACTTCAGATTATTCATACATGTTATTGTATTTGCATTTTATATATTTTTACTATGTTTTATATATGTTAAGATAATTCACTGTTTGAAATGATTATTTGAATATGTGATGATAAATATCAAAGACCACTAGATGATATTATATTATCAGATATTTATAATTATTATGGAAAAAAAACATTATATATCTTTATTGAATATTAAAATCACTACAAATCAAGTATTCTAACACAATTTTTTCCGGATTTTAAAATGGCAGTCTTATATTTTTTACCGTCACAATAAATACATGTTTCAAAAATTAAAAGAATGTACTTAAGTTATTCCTTTGACGTGACTACCAATGAAACGATGTTTAGTATTTCTGCTAAAATTCCGTTGATTTATGATATATATATTATTCAATTGCATTTAAATATAGTAGTAGTTAGTATCATCAAAATATTATTCACTGTTATTATTTTAGTGATTTTATATATATAAAGGTAACCTTAGCAGTAAACTTCTTTTATTGCAATACAGACTATTGTTGTAACATGTTACTGTCAATCAAAACACTGACAGATGTTATCTCAGATATTAAATTTTTACGTTCACCAGTGTCTTGATTTAATTATACAACGCCTATTCTTTAATGGCATTAATCAGATAAACATACACGCGATAAGATATTTGTAACGTGTCCTTACTACTTAATTATCAAGTAATTATTTATGATTCTTTTAGGCAATCTCATGTATAAAAAATAAATCCAGTAAAGCTTTTTTGTTTACTCGGTTCGTTGAGCCTGTTCATGGACGACAGTAAAGAGTGCAAGCGAAATTGAATTTAAAAAAACACAGGAAACTGGTCATACTTTCTTCGCGACATTGTATATTACAGTTGCCTATCGTGATGAAGAGATGTTACTGTTCGCCACTAAACGTGTCAGGAACCACTTTTCTTTGAAAACGTAATAAGATTTTTTATGTGTGTCTTAAAATGAAATATGAAACTTTTAAGATAATATCATTTCACATGATTGGATATTCATATCGGACATTAATGGCGATCAATCTATTGGTACCAGGCTGCGTTTGCTGCAACTCCTGCATGCTAATTAATATTATTGGAAAAGTTTTATTGTGTGAGAGACGAGGTTTTATGGACTGATTAATCAACCATACAAGTTTTCCACATGCGCTACATGGGATATACGTGCTTTATTTAGATCATGAAATTGTATTCAGGCCTTACAACTTTATCAGGTAATATTCTTTTATTTTATATCATTTCGATTTATCGGAACCTACAGCATCATTTATGTTTTTGTTTAACATTTATAAAACATAATTGCAAATTTATAAAGGGCAAGTTTGCCAAATACATTGGAAATATATCTTATTATTTAATGTTTTTAAAACTAATACTTTTAAAGGATCGGTGATTATTGTACATTATTGTACATTAATAAGCACTGTAGGTATTTTCTTGAACAGAGTTTCTAGTGTTTGATATTGGGGGTATTTGAACTGAAAACTCTGGATATTTATAAGCATTGAGAGAGTAAAAAGGAATGTTAATTGCATACTTCAAGTCATAATAGATCATAAGACTTTTATTTATTTTAGTATTTGAATGAAAACATGCTGATGCTGTCACAATGAAGCAGCGTGTACTGCAAATTTCGTGTTCCCAGTTTGACAGGAATAATACATTGAATAATACATTAGTTACAAATAAAACAACATCATTTCCAATTTTGTTGACTATTTTACGAGGCTGCCTTTATAGAAATAGTTCATCACTTCAGCTGTTTGTTGACTTAGTTGAGACTGACAAGGAACCTGAAATAAACAAAGATTTCGGTGCTCTCATGTATATTGTCACAGTCCTTTTATTATATTCATGTGGAATATTTTTCATGATAATGAAAAATTTGAAAAGGGAAAAGCATGAAGTTGACGAGGAACGGACGCTTGATGACTTCTTTCGAGGAATACCTGTCAGTGAAAAGGAGCGTGAACAAATAAATGTACACCGTATTGCTATACAAGCTTTCAATACATTAACATCCAGTAAATCACAGGAAATAAGTGGTATAGATGAGTTTGATTATTATCATCAAAATAAATCTTACAATGCCAACGTTCAATCTTATGGTGTAGATACAATTGAAGAAGATGAAGATGAGGAATATGAAAGTAATGATCTCATGTATGAAGATAATGACATCGACAGTGATAAAGAAAGTGACGCGGAAACATCTGATAACATAGAATAAACACAGCATGCCTACACTGTAAATGTATGTTCAAGCGGAATGAAAGAACTTAAACACAAAATAAGTTAATTTCTAGTATTCTATCAAACATTTAAAATTATTTTTTGTCATCTTTCCATATAAAAGCGTGTTGAATTTCATAATTGAAATATAACATTGTGTGTGCTGATACTACAATAATAAAGGAATAAAACAGAACTTCATGCGAGTTATAGTTGACAGTTTTGAATAAACGTCTTGGTATATTTAAAAGAATAGAATTCAAAAATTATAAATGATTTTTTTTCAACAATTCGAATTTAGAAATAAACAACTTGTTAATATATATCAATAACGATGAAGGGAAAAAATAGCATCCGATACATAGAAGTCCTATTAAAGAAAAGTATATGTATTGGTAATTTGTAAATGATTTTTCACGAACATTAATTTACATTCTGTGGACACTGTTTCTTGATTATTCAACAAATACTATGCATATTCTTACACCAATGTTGCGTTTTCGCTTTTTAACATTTTGTCCGATGTATATCTTCCTTTGACTACTGTTGCTTTACGCAGCAGGTCCTCTTTGACCACTAGGCCAATGGAGAATAATATTCGTTTTATAGACTTGCAACATTTTAACTCGCTACATTGATCATAAATAAACAATATAAGAAGCTTGAGATTTCCTATATTAAATATCATAGTACAAGTAATAGAGCTTTAACCAAATGAAAATTTGCCTATATTATGTTATTGAAATTTATCATTTTGGCATTAAGTTTACTGTGTCAGTCTTTTTCTATTTGTATTATATTATCATGTTTGCATTACATTTACTATGCTAGATTATTTCTTTTCTATTACTTTTTTCATGTTGGCATTACGTTTACTATGTTAGTCTTTTTCTTTATTATATTACCATTGTGGAATAAAGTTTGTTATATCAGTCTATTTCCTTTTATATGACCTTATCATTTTGATATTTAGTTTGCTATGTCCGTCTATTTTGTTTTGTAGTTTCCTTTTATATTGGCATTACCTTGGCTTTATCAGTCTATTCCCTTTTGTATGATAATATCCCGAAAGTAAGACTCGGGGTGCACGTGTACACAATAAAATAAATACAAAAGGACAATAATTGTTGATGTTTTTGTTAATTATTTTCAATTAATAGCTATAATAAGATTAAATGATTACAAAATAGAGGAAAGTCTCGTTAGGTAGTAGGTTATTTATTTTGGGCGAAATTGAATGCGCCTACTGATAATGAATATGTGCCTAACGCAGTACAATATACTTATTACTGCCTTTGTTGTCTCTGTAAATACCCAAGCAGAAAGTTTTATGAAGGTACTATTGACGAAATAACTGATGTAAAAATATGCTGCAAATGTCATTTAAAATAGTACGTAAATAAAGTAAATGGTCCCGGTACTTTAAAAAATAATCACAAAGAAGTCATCGGAAATCATCAAGACTGGTGGCCATCAAAATACAACACTGTTGTAGTGCCGAGGATAACCAGGGTTTCATCTTGTCACTATGGTGTCAAACTGTAATTACACACCTCCTCTATTGTTTGTGACAGGTCTATATTTTTCGGATAGACCTGTTTAAACAAATGAAAGTCCGTTATGAGATTTATCTTTTGCACGTGCACAGGTCTGTTCTAGTCAAACAGACCCGGTCATGAAATACACGTGAAAAAATTGACCTGCCAAAGCGCAGACAAAGAAAACATGATATGCAATCAATGGTCCTTATTTTAGAGGGGTCGGACCGACTACCCCGGATGTAGAGACATCTTAACCACTTGTTAATGTGTTTTCATTGTAAATGTCAGTATGTCTAATGTCATACATTAAATTGTTTATTTCGTAAATATTTCGGTCTAAAGCACATTTTTTAACATTTGTAAGAGCATGTCTGAATACTACTTGAAACTTGAAACTTGAAACTTGAAAACTTGATTTAACGCCTATTTCTACATATAGAATACATATTCAATGGCGTTGTACAGCTATATACCTTATATGTGCTACTCCCAGTGCTACCATACACAATACTCCCAGCAGTGCGACGGTCACAGTGATTGGGTCAATCCCCACCAACATGTAACAATCTACACCCCTAAGCACCCCTGCACATGATAACACATGGGCTAGACTTTATTATATATAATACATTGAAAATAATAAAAACACTAGAAATATACAAACATGCACAAAACAATTAGGAACAGACAATTCCTTCAGCGTCACTTAAAAAAGTGCAAAAAAGTCCTTGAAGTAAAATGATTTCAGTTGTCTTTTGAAAATTTCAACAGATTCGCATTTTCTCATATTAATAGGTAGTTCATTCCACAATTTTGGTCCTATCGTGCTAAAAGCTCTGTCAGAAAAAGTCCTCTTCTTATTAAAAGGAACAACATAACAACCAACTGAGGAAATACTACTAATATATTTACATGTAGTAATTCACTTTTTAAAAAAAAAATCTCAGATTAAACAATGCATTATGTTTAATTAAGTCCAAATTGCCAATCTAGATAAATGAGTAAGGAGAACAATGTTATCAGTATTATCTTCTTTTAATGACAATATCTTTATCAATTAACTAAGACTATATTACATTATCACATAAAGTTATTTGAACGTTTCTGCCGGTTACAGCGTTTCATAAACGGTTTCTATAATCATCAAGAAAAATGTTTTACATTAAGTTGTTACTTCTGTTAAGTATTGGAACAGGTTTTGATTCTTTAAATAATAAACAGAGACTGGATATTCTCGAAACAAAACTGGAGAATGTCTTGAATAAAAGTGAAATTGGTATTCTGGAATTGGAAGAAAAAATTCAAAAGGTTGGTACTTGTAATTTGCACCTCTGTAACGAAGCAAATGTTAATGTATCTAATGAGACGGCAATATCAACATATGAGCTAAAGGTACAAATGGATAATATCAACAAAACGATAAAAGATGAAATAGATAAAGTGTTTGCTTATATTGAGAAAAATTCTCATGCACTGATGGATGAATTTCAAAACACACTCACAGTTCTTATGAATCAACACAGAAATATGAATCAAAAGATCAGATTTAACTCAAACAGCGTAAGGAAACTAGAAGGAAAACATCGGAAATCACCATCTATCAAAAATGACCAAATGAAGATGTTTGAACATAAGATATCTGTTCTTGACAATGACCTGGAGAAAATGATTAAGTCAATCACAAGACAAAGCGAAAGCATAGATAATATTGGGCAACATTTGTTAAAACTGGACAGAAAAGATGATGATTTCCTTGAAAAGATTGATCGTAACTACCGTGTTGTTTCGGGTCTAGATCACAACCTTGTTGAAATAGAAAGACGTTTTCGTGAATTGGCACTCGATTTGGGTACATTTAAAGACGACACAAAAAAGGAAATCAAAGAAATAAAAACGGAGCTTCATCTTGATCAAATGAGTACAGAAGCAATCACAATCCAAAAATCTTGCCCACAACATTGGGTTCAACATCAAACTAAATGCTATAAGTATATCGACGTTGCTGTAGATTGGAAAACTGCTTTAATGATGTGTCAGGATTTAAATGCTAAACTCGCTGAACCAGTTACAAAGGAAGAAATGGATTACATACAAAGATCATTTCAAGGTTGGATCGGTGCTATAGATAAAGCCGTTAACGGGACATTCCTTTGGGAAAGCTCTGAACAAATTGTTGAACAGTTAAGTTCAGAAATACCCGACAACCTTCCCAGTTCTCAAAAGTGTGCATATATCTTAAAAACAATGATTCGAGTTGAGCGTTGCGCTATAAGACTTCATTACATATGTGAAAAAGAAACTATTTGATCCACATCTTAACCTTTTTTGGCAAGTTGTATAATAACTGTAATAATGAAATATTAGTATAAATTACAATCATACCTCAGTATAGTGTGATAAGAAGTTTTAGCTAGGATGTCATCAGTAATGAATTTGATTTGTCTCTTATTTAATCATAGGTTAAATTACAAAATCACTTGCATGATATAAAACAATTTTCTATATCGATAAGTAAACAATTAAAAATCTAAAATTCGTTCAACCTGGTCTGACTGTACAGCTGTGCATGCTGTCCTGGCTCTACAATGATTGCAAATGTGTGATGAATAAAACTATTTTGTGCTAGATATAAATATGTTTATATCCGATAATATATCATCATATTTTTATAGTATATTGCAAACATTTCAATACGGACCGATTTTCTTTAGCGATGTCAAAAAAAAACAACATGTAAATGAAATCATTTGGAACAGTATCATGAATGTTCTTTCTCATGTTTGCCTCTATAATTCCAGTCTTTAATATACTCCAAGGAATTATTAATAGAGACAATATGTATACTTATACTTGCCTCGTTCTAAGTTGCAGTTAAGTATTCTGATAATACTTTTGTGTTTTATCTCGAATAAAATTATTTCCCTTAATGATATTTATAATGAAAGTCGAACAACTAAAATCATGATATATTTGACCAGTTTTCAGGCAATGTCTCTGATTGTATTTTGTATTGTTATATTCAGACGTATGCTCGCACAATTGTCAGTTAATTTCATTTTATCTGAAAGCTGATATAATTTAAGTACTACAAATGTTTCGTGTTGTTTATTGAAGTTAATCGTGCTGTATCTGTTCTATCACAGACAACACAATAAGTGTCAATTATGACAAAAGATAAAATGTATTATGTTGTACAAATTAAACCCAACTAATTATTGATTAACTTGGCCATCGTGTACCCTTGAATCTGTCAGAATGCCATATATAAAACTACATTTAACAGAAAATGATGAAAAATCTTTAAATCAACCAAAATCGAGTTTATCCGTGTTAATACATGACCTTACAAATAATTTTGAAGAAAACATATTGTTTTGTGACATTTCTTTTATATATATTTTTCATTAAGCAAATTTATATTATAATTGTCCAAAACGTAGTACCAATAAAGAAGTATTGTTGTGTTGACCGTGTATTAACTGATCGATGAGCAAATTCCTCTAGCATCTTTAATTATGACTAATTGGAATGCAAAAGAAATTTAATTGTGCACGAAGGAGGCTGGAGGATGCAGTCAATAATTTTGTCACAAAACAAAATTTAACAGCCTATTTCAAAATTTTTTTTTGCATCGCATAACAATTTTCAAATTTTAATCTTCTGAATTGTTTTAAATTTTTGAACCTTTTTTCAGCAAAATAATCAATCGCAAATGTTGAAAAGGATTTTCTAAAATATTTATCAATCACAGTGAATAAGTAAAATAATGAAAATCTGACATTTATGTTCATATTAGTAAGAAATGATGAATAGTGCCTGAATCCAAAATCGTATTTTATATTTAGGGACACAAGTTAACAGGATTTTTTTTATTTTGACAATTTGTCTAATAATGGCAATAAAAATAAGTGATTGATTATATTAAAAAATATTCTAATAACAAGAGCTGTCACAGAAGACAGCGAAGCTCGACTAATTAAATACTTGACGCAGTAAGGAAGACAAAACTATGAAAGAAAAATCAATTATGATATAAATATATTTCTTCTTATGACAAAAATTATAGTTGTTAAAATTTATACCAAGTTCAAGGGGGAATAATTCTGGAAATAGTCACACTAGAGTTATGAACCTTGTCATACAGCATGCGTGTAATGATAAGATTATATATTTGAAGTTTGAAGTAGATACCTTAAAAAGTAAAGAAGTTATAATTTGTCTTAAAAACAATTTTAAGTTTAAAGGGAGATAAATGTGAAAATATTTCTTCAAGAGTTATGATTCTTGTCACATAAGATGTGTTTGACGATAAGGAATATGTGTTTGAAGTTTGAGGTAGAGACCTTTAAAACTAAAGTTAGTAAAAAATAAGTAAACAAAATCATGGGTTGATAATTCTTGCAATAATGGTGCTAGAGTTATAGATATTTTTACTTAAGATGTAGTAAATGATAAGGAACATATATTTGAAGTGTGAAGTTGATCCCTCAAGAAATAAAGAAGTAACAGTAAAAATTTAATTTCTTAAGAAAATTTAAAGTTCAAGGGGAGATAAATCTGAATATATTGGTGCTAGAGTTATGGACATTGTCACATAGGATGTGGTTGATGATAAGCAACATATATTAGAAGTTTGAAGTTGATACCTTAAGAAATGAAAAAGTTATAGTGAAAAATATTTTACTGCACCAAAACTTTAATCTGAAATCTGGACGCGGACGCAGACGCCGAAGCCGACACCGGGGCGAGTAGGTCAGCTATCCATATACTTCGTATAGTCGAGCTTAAAATGCATCTGTTGTTTTGTTATGTTTTATTCAATTTTATATGGCAAAAAACGCTTTAAATGTGTCTGTTATAAGAAACTTCATTCACAAAGAAAATCTAAAGTAAGTTATTCTTGTAAAACCTCACGGTAATTTCTTTATTAATATATTTTTGACAATTGTCTGAAAAGTATTGTAAAAAGATTGAACTTTAATCATGTTCTACGGTTTACTTTGGTTTAACTTTTGTCATTTTAACTCAATATTAATATATATGTGAGAACAGTATTTCACTATTGATAAAAGTTCTTTTTGATTGTAAACAATTTTATTAAATGTATCTTTGAAAGCAATAACAACAACAACAAGTAAAAACCATCGCGACAAAACCCATTGATTACTCAAAAGTAAAACATAGACTTATAGAAACAATGATCGTTATGGGCAAGACATAATAGTTATTTCATACATTGTATATTACTAGATACTACAAAACAATTATTGTCTTCCTTAACACAACATTGAGAAATATTAAAATAAAATCTGACGACGTTATATGTAATAATTTATAATATTGCACCGGAAATTAACCAATATTTATTCAAGTATCTAAGTATCGGCCAAATTTACAGTAATTTTCTATTTATTCGAGTACCCTTCCATAACGATTTATAAATTTTGTTAGAGTATCAGTAAATATTATTTCCAGAAGATGAGTTGTGTCATCTCATCAAAAAGTATTTATCCAACAGGCTGATAAAAGTTCGAAAATAGGTCGCACGAGTATCAACTAAAGCATGATTGATTGTCACACCCTATAATGATATTTCCGAATAAAACACCAAAGGGAAGCTCATTTCGATTAATTGCACTCATGATCAAAATGATGCCAGAAAGCCGGGAGACAAAACCTGTAAGTCGGTACGGTACGGTGCGTGATGGCTCTTATTATGATCTCAGACATGACTTTTACTTTTCGATTATAAAAACAAAGCATATAATATTTATAATAAAAAAACTAATACTACGTATTTTACTCATGAATCAGGACCGACAACAGACTATGATTAAAAGCAACAAAATGCAATATCATTTTCGCAAAAACAGACACAGAGACGGTCGGACGTACAAATGTGCCAATTTTCAGGGTGGCCATTTTACATGCTGATGATGAGATTTCTTTTTTTAAGTAATCGCAATGTAGCTCATAAACCATTGGATCTTCCCCCAGAGGACAGTCAGGGTTTTTGGGGAGTGTCTGTTTATGCAAGATATTTCCTATTCACTTTATATAAGATAACCGAGGGCATCTATAAGACAAAAAGAAACAGTTACCCCAGATGCAGTAGAAGAAAAACGTAATATAGCCTAAACTCCCAAAGGTGCATCGCTAGATGCTCTATTCACGTTGATTACTTAAGGGTGTGACAATTAATCATCTGTGATCATGTAGTAACACATATGTGCCTTCTGTTAATAATATTCAAGGAGCGGTAAGCTTATATAAAATGATAATATAGCAAGATGATAGCAAAAAAAACGCATGATTCCCTTACTGCAAACCCCAATACTGTCGCAAAAACACATTCGAAATCGCTGACTATTGTCGTTATAAGTTTAAATGATAAACACATATCTGTAAACGGCGTAAACTGACAATATGCATATCTTAACGGTTAAATGCTTCCGACATCTGGGTATAACAAGAATCCTGAGAAAGAAGACCAAGACTCCAGAGATGTTAGTGGGTTGTCACAATCCCCTAGATAGACTGTGTCGCCTTTTTGAAGTCTTACAACCATCGAGTTAGTCACAGCCGTACTTCCAATATCTGCAGAGATATTATCAACGTCAACTTTAGGGCCGTCGGTAGGATCAACACGTAATTCCAGCATGGTTACTGTGTTTTTGTAAATAATACAATGTACCAGATCAACTTTTTCGGTATTATCATATGCACGCTTTTTGATGAGAGAGGCAGTGAAATAATACACCCCTGGTTTAGTACAAGAAAATATCCCTGTTTCCGCGTTAAAATCCGTTCCTTCGTTGAAATGAACTTTAGAATAGTTCTGTAGTTTATTTAGAGATTCTGCTGGAGACACAGATCTTGGGTCACTGACAGAGAATGCATTAACGATAGGTCGACTGTTACTAGATGTTTTATCATTGACACATGTTGTTTCCGTTGGCCCTTGGCAATTTTCCCTTGAACAACTCTCTTTCAGGTCTGCAAAATATACATGTTTATTCATGAGTTTTCATTTAAATTGAAAAATTATAACCAATCTACTTGCCAACTTAAAAAATATGATAAAACAACCAACAATTAAAAGTCGTAAAGTAATGAACATGTATATATGGATAGAACCAAATATACCAAAATTTATTGAATTGTTAACATCTCAAAATGAAAATATTATAAGAAAATTATTAATATTTATCTTTAAAATGTTTGAATCAAGAACAAATGTTGAATATTTGTAAATTATAGTAGCTAGGAAGGTAACTGTAATGTAAGTTATATCATTATGCAAAACCTGTGCTTCATGTAATATGATAATTCCGTTCATATTAAACCAAACTTATGTCTCAAATATACAGTAAATGTTAAATATATGCTTTATATGTTTAATGACTTTGATATTATGTTTCTGTTTGTATGTATGTTTGTATATATGCTGTGTACTCATGGGTATAAAATTCTGGAAACAAAGTGATCCCTCGGAAGCATTAATCACAACAAAATAACATAAGAATTGCAGACTCGGTTTGATTGAGTCTGTACATGAGTGATAATGAATAAGTGCAACATCACTCACACCCCCTAGCACCGGCTTGAGCGGTACTCAATTCTCAACACTTTATAGTGTTGGCATCAATGATCCCGAAGGACCAGAAAATATAACAACACTGAAGCGAAGTACGGGGCAACTTTTTACGGCTAGTGTAATATCGTCTAGTGTAACACTATAACCCACATGTATTTGGAAATAAAATCTATCATTTTAGTTGAAACTTAATTACTCTGTAACATTAAATTTGATTGAAATACAAATCAAAAGGTTATTATCAGTAATTAAAGATATGAGAACACATAGAAAACATATCCAAAGAAAATATATCAACAGGGGAGAGTAACTTTCATGGAACGCAGCCCTGTACTCCTGCCCTCAAGCTTCTGTACCTGACAATATCAAAGGGCTTTTAGGCAGATGAATAAAACTTTTTATAGCTGTCTCTAAAAGCCATGTTATATTTAAAGTACCTAAATTGTTTGAGCAAGTAAAATAGGATAAATACCTTTTATAGAATGTATATGTTTTTCGTATCTTAAAAGTTGAATGCCTCCAAATGAGCCAAAATATTATTTTTTTAAATCAAAGTTGAGAAAAAAGTTGTAAGATTATAAGAAAAGTAGAAATATTCAAGATTCAAGTAATTGTTTACATCTAGATCTTATTTGCAATAAATGACTGATTTTTCAGTATTTATAACCATATTTATACTGCCTGATTAACGCAGTAAGGGCTAATTTTGCATAATTTGAGCTCTTGCAATGTGTAAATAACTTTCTTCGTTCACTTCACAATACACTATCTTTAATTATCACATAAACCGTGGCGCAGGAGTGTAAGCCATTTAATAAAAACGATATTACACTAGACGATATTACACTAGTGTAATAACTCTTTGACGTGACGTCATTTGCGCTATAAACATAGCGTTAAAGCGCGCTAATGTTACCTTTACACTATAGGTGCATCAAATAAAAATGACTCTTGTTAACAGTTTACCGTTCTTATTTTATATATGTGATAAATGAAATTTTATATTTGTGTTGTTTCAATACTAAATTTATTAAAACAATATTATGCTCGCCAGAGGCTCGCATGATATGATTTTATTCAACTCGTTCGATAAATTTAGTATTAAATCTACACTCTTCAATATCATCTATATATATACATGTTTCGAATTTTTCATGATTTCTTATATCTAGAGGTGTGCTGCGTTGATGTAAGAATGGTTATAGATGATAACTACCCAGCAGGCACACGACGTTGTTTCAACGTTGAAACAACGTTGAAATATGGTCGTGACGTTGTTCAACCAATATTCAACTATGGACGATCATACGGATATACAGCCGATGTATATTCAACGTTGATTCAACGTTGTTTATGGTCGAAGTTTTACATTTATTTTGATCATTATTTAAACTTTCATACCACTAATTTTGTGTTATTATTCCTTTATTGAATAAGTCTGTAAGTGATTTTTGTCAGGAAAATTTGCGTTACAATCTTTTTCCGTATATTCAAAATTAGCGCTGAAACAAATAAAGTTGAAAATAATTTTTCACTTTCTATTAACGCTTTAAATATTAATTAATACCTTTTATTGTTTGTTGTTTTATTTTTTAGTTCTTTATGAATAAGATTAATTATAAATTGATATTAGTCAAAACCCCGTTTATAAAATACAAAATGTAACGCTGGTCAGGGGAAGTAATTGTTGCGGTCTATGATTTTGTTTGTTGTCTATGATTATCGTTCGTGCAAATGGTGGCGCTGTTTGGAAAATTTGAAAAACAACACGATTGGCAATTTATTTGGATTTCGAAGGTATTACCGTAATGTTTTACTTTAGCTTACTGATTATTTTCTAAATTATTATTATTTATTCTTAAAGTTCTACTTTAATTTACTTTATGAAATAAATGAGAGATGAAAACACATGATTGAGTTGATTTGACACGTTTTCGCGACCTAATTGAAAGATTTGGGTTCTGTAGGCCTCGTAAGCATGAAGTTATTGATGTCCTTGGCATTTTATGATTTTACAAATCTTGTCTTTCTTTAATTTATTTTTCATATTATTAAACAATTGTCTGTACTATATCCTAATAAGAATTTAATCATTTATAAAATTGAAACCTATAAAGTAGTTCGGCCCACATAATTTACGTCCCAAGACGATTCGTCAATATATATAACTATGTTTATATTTTAGTGAAAGTATAATACAGTGTTAATTAGTTTGAAAAAAAAACACAATATTATTAAGTTAAATAACAAATTTGAGTGTTAAACTTTAAAGTTTAATAGTCGTAAATTTATGGGGAATAATAAATCTATTTCTATTTTATTATATATTATTTTATATTCTAGATCCTGGTCCTGGTTGGAATTTAGAGTATTGCAGCTGTAGCCTGTATACCATACATTCAACATGAAAAGGACTGTCAGGTTTGTTAAATTGAAATTTATTCTTATTATTTTATATATTTGAATTTCTTTAAAATACAATGATTATGTATAAATTTTTTAACTAGATTCTACTGGATATTTGTCTTGTCTTAAAAAATATGATTTTCGGAATATTCATGTAACATTATTTATATAAAATTTACATGTTTGTTGATTTCAGGATGCTGCATAAAATGGTCTTAGCTAGAGCCTAGAATGTTAATTTCTTGGGAATATGCTGACCAATCATAGGTGAGACTTTTAAATAGCTTCTTTTTAAAAAGATTTTGTTGTCTTATATACAGTATTTGCTGTCAACATGAAACTTAGCTATGTTTCAATTTCTATGCTGTTTTATGATGTAAATCTTAGAGAAAAGCATTTTAAGATAAAAACAAATCACTAAGTTGAGTAATTATATGTAAAATTTGAGATTGACCAAGTCACTTTTAACTACAAACTTCTTATTTTTATTTGCAGAAGCAGTAAGAGACAGCCTAAGAAGTACTCAAACACTTGACATACCCAGAAAGATCTAGAAGAAAAGATTGGAACATATTGTAGTTTTAAAGTGAATTTAAGCTGCACTTCAACTGTATTTTTGAAATAAAATATCTGAAGTATTTAATATTGTCTTGATATTTTGTTAAACTTGGTTACTTTGCTTTATATCCAAAAATTAAAGTATGGTGGGTTTTCAACGTTGAAATGACATTGAAACTTCAACGTTGTGCCAACGTTGAAGCTGCAACGTTGTATCAACGTTGAAATTTCAACGTTGTTTCAACTTTCAAATCCGAATATAAATACAACCTTATTTCAACGTTGAAATCTGACCATAATTCAACGTTGAAACAACGTTGATGTGCCTGCTGGGTAAAGATGCTATGGTGGCTGATGTGTGCCACTTTGTTGTATTATCGTGTGAAAATACGACATGGCACATATCAGCAACCATAAAATGCAGAAATCGAAATCGAAAGTAGGAAATTCAGGATGTATAAAGTATAATAAACGTTCATGGTTAACAGAAATTGACGGTCTTACATATCATATTGGCCAGCTTTAATTGTCTAAATGCCCATAACTGAATTTAATTTACTTGACTTAAATTTGAAAAACTCACCATGTACATCAGCAGATAGCAGATAGCGGTACTCTAGCTGTAACGTCTCCAGTTTTTGTATATAAAATATCATCTCTAAACTTAGACAGAGAACTAGAAATGACAATATATAATTTGTCATATTTATTCATTAAATGTCTTAAAATGTGTAAAATATTTTCAATATACTACACAAGTCTTTCCAAAACCGAAAGTTGAATTAACCCGTATTAACTTAATACATATATACTTTTAAGGACGTGATAAACCAAGCATTTCGCGCTAGGATGCTGCATGTCTCACATTAAATGTTTCGAGATACCTAACCATCTCTCTATATAAATATAATTAAAACTGGCTGTATTGCATAGTTAATATCACAAATCAACTTTTGTATATATTAAAGATATACTGTGATCATCCTTGAGCATGGAAATTAATTGAAATCTAAATATGTCTAATTTGAATAAAGGAGAAACCGCTCCAAAATTCATTCTCGTATAGAGCAGCTGGGAGAACTTTAGTTTCGTAAATACGCCTTGAAGTCCATTTTCCCTATTCCACTGTTAGTTAAGCTAAAGAACGTTTTCCCAGGTTTATGTTTTCACTTATGTTTTTGCTATGTGTACAAAGAACGCCCAGATGGGTATATTAATTAGTTTCATTTTAATTTAATTCCCATTTTCCATAGTCTTAATTAGGTTGCTACATTTACTATTAAAAACGCTGCGGGTTTTTTTTTTGTGTACTTAAAACATGTATCTGTAAGTTCATCGAGTCCTTTTTGACATTTGAAATGATGACCATATCTGAGGTTGGACTTTTACACATATCAATCATGTGCATTTATGAAGAAGATATAGAATTGAGGACTACAACATTGTCCTTCATGTCCTTGACGTGTACCTTGCAGGACGGGGAATCGGTCGGAGACAAATCCATTTGATTTTACATAGCTGTAACAGTTTTCGAGAAAGATTTAAATATTTGAAACAAATATATATCAATACCACTTTGATACAGTTTAAGTAACAACACAAGAGCTTGACATTCTGTAAATAATTGAAGAATATATGCAAATAATTTAAAAAGTAAAGGCAAATATATCCCTCTTTACTATAAATTGACATTCTGTAAATAATTGAAGAATATAAGCAAATAATTTAAAAAGTAAAGGCAAATATATCCCTCTTTACTATAAATTGACATTCTGTAAATAATTGAAGAATATAAGCAAATAATTTAAAAAGTAAAGGCAAATATATCCCTCTTTACTATAAATAAACACAAGGAATACAACGCCTTTTACAGACTCGATTCAATGTTTATCTAATTACACGCGTGGAAATCAATTTCGATATACAATACACTATTATACATTTTACAAAAGCTGATATTTTAAATCAAAGCATTACATGATAATAAATTGCCTATATTTACTCAAATGTCAACAAAATATTTTGTCTGGCACTCCATGCGCAATGGTTACAATGAAGAAATCCAAGTGTGGACGCATCTTAAAAAACATGTATACATTGGAGAATTATTGTCCATGGAATAGCATACACATTTGCGATGCAAAAATGCTGTCATCAAACAGCTATCTTTTTTGGAAGATTTAAATGAATGCCAGCCATGCCGCAAAATTTAACAGCCTATTTCAAAAACTAATTTTGTATCACATAACAATTTTCAAATTTTAATCTTCTGAATTGTTTTAAATTTTTGAACCTTTTTCAGCAAATTAATCAATCGCAAATGTTGAAAAAGATTCTTTAAAATATTTATCAATCACAGTGAATAAGTAAAATAATGAAAATCTGACATTTATGCTCATATTAGTAAGAAATGATTAATAGTGACTGAATCCAAAATCGTATTTTATATTTAGGGACACAAGTTAACTGGATTTTTTTATTTGACAATTTGTCTAAGTTTATGGCATTAAAAATAAGTGATTGATTATATTAAAAAATATTCTAATAACAAGAGCTGTCACAGAAGACAGCGAAGCTCGACTTATTAAATACTTGACGCAATAAGGAAGAAAAAACCAATTAGGATATAAATATATTTCTTCATATGACAAGAATAATAGTTGTTAAACTTTATGCCAAGTCATTCTGGAAAAAGTCATACTAGAGTTATGAACCTTGCCACACTGCAGCTTGTGTGTAATGATAAGAAATATATATTTGAAGTTTAAAGTAGATACCTTAAAAAGGTAAAGAAGTTATAATTTTTCTTAAAGACAATACTAAGTTCAAAGGGAGATAAATGTGAAAATATTGCTTCAAGAGTTATGAACCTTGTCTGATGATAAGGAATATGTGTTTGAAGTTTGAGGTAGATACCTTTAAAACTAAAGTTAGTAAAAAAACATTTTTTAAGTGAATATTTGTGCTAAAGTTATGAATCTTGTTACATAAGATGTAGTAAATGATAAGGAACATATACTTAAAGTGTGAAGTTGATCCCTCAAGAAATAAAGAAGTAACAGTAAAAATAACATTTCTACAGAAAATTTAAAGTTCAAGGGGAGATAAATCTGAATATATTGGTGCTAGAGTTATGAACCGTGTCACATAAGATGTTGTTGATGATAAGGAACATACATTTGAAGTATATGGTTGATCCCTTAAGAAATAAAGAAGTAACAGTAAAAACATGATTTTTAGTTCAAGGGGAGATAAATCTGACAATATTGGTGCTAGAGTTATGAACATTTACACATAGGATATGGTTGATGATAAGGAACATATACCTGAAGTATGAAGTTGATCCCTTAAGAAATAAAGAAGTAACAGTAAAAAAAAAATTAAGGAAAATTCTAAGTTCAAGGGGAGATAAATCTGAAAATATTGGTGTAAGAGTTATGAAAATTCTCACATAGGATGTGGTTGATGATAAGGAACATATATTTGAAGTTTGAAGTCGATGCCTTAAGAATTGAAAAAGTTATAGTGAAAAATATTTTACTGCACCAAAACTTTAATCTGAAATCTTGACGCGGACACCGACGCCGCGGCGAGTGGATCAGCTATCCATGTACTTCGAATAGTCAATCTTAAAATGCATCTTTAGTTGTTGTTTTATGTTTTATTCAATTTTATATTGCAAATAAACGCTTAAAAGGTGTCTGTTATAAAATACGTCATTCATAAAAAAAAATCCGAATTAAGTAAGTTCTTCTTTTAAAACCTCACGGAAATTAATATATTTTTGACAGTTGTCGGAAAAGTACTGTAAAAAGACTGAACTTTGATCATGTTTTACGGTTTACTTTGTTTTAACTTTCGTCATGTAAACTCAATATGAATATATGTGAGTACAGTATTTCACTATTGATAAAACTTCATTTTGATTGTAAACAATTTTATTAAACAAATCTTTGAAAGCAACAACAACAACAAGTACAAACCATCGTGACAATACCAGTTGATTAATCAAAAGTAAAACATAGACTTATAGAAACAATCGTTATAGACAAGACATAATTGTTATTTCCTACATTGTATATTACTAGATACTCCAAAAAAATATTGTCTTCCTTCATACAACAATAAAACCTGACGAGGTTATATATGTTATAATTTATAATTAACCAACATTTATGCAAGTATCTAAGCATCGGCCAAATTTAGAGAAAATTTCTATTTATTCGAATACCCTTCCATAACATTTTGTAACTTTTGTTAGAATATCAGTAAATATTCTTTCCAGAAGATGAGTTTTGTCATCTCATCAAAACATATTTATACAACAGGCTGATAAAAGTTCGTAAATATCCAAATAGGCCGCTCGAGTATCAACTAAAGCATGATTGATTGTCACACCCTATAATGATCGTTCCGAATAAAATACCAAAGGGAAACTCATTTCGATGAATTGCACTCGTGATCAAAATGTTGACATAAAGCCCGGAGACTAAACCTGTTACTGGTTATAGAAACAAAATAAAAGAAGTCAATTTCCTCGGGTACAGTGCGTGATGGCTCTTATTATAATCTCAGACATGACTTTTACTTTTCGATTATAAAACCAAAGCTTAATAACCTCTGATCCCCTATCAAAATTCCATTTTATTTAGTTCTGCCCATTGTCTTCTCGTTTAGGGCACACGCTTTTTATCACTTGGGGACCATACGCCGCTTTTCATGGAATGGCACGGAAGTGTCACATTGAAGGTTCCATGAAAACCGCCGTATGAACACATCTGCGGATGTTTCTAAATTCAAAATTTTACTATTTCACGTTTAAATGTTGAATTCTGCTTAAGCCGGTGCTAGGGGGCGTGGACGGTAACTTGCACCTTCAAGTACCGTCCATGAACAGGCTCAATCAAACCGAGCCTGCAACATTTTCAATTTTGCCGTGTTGGGCTTTCTTTAGGGATTCTGTATTTATCTATTTTATGATCACATCCGTGTTATTTGTGCCGTGTGGCGGCTGTAAAAAGTCTCCCCGTACATTTAATCAATGATGTTATATTTTCGATCCTTGAAGATCGTTCAGCACGACATTATTGTTGTGCTTGTGGTATTTTTATTTTCACCTTTTCGGCATTTTCTAGTTGGGTGGTTCCAATATTCCTACTTGAATAATGTTGAATCACCCTAAGGATATGTTGCCTGCTTTTTAAATTTGTCTTTTGACGTCTTATCTGTGATACGCAGGCTTCATAACCTCTGATCCCCTATCAAAATTCCATTTTATTTAGTTCTGCCCATTGTTTTCTCGTTTAGGGCACACGCTTTTTATCACTTGGGGACCATACGCCGCTTTTCATGGAATGGCACGGAAGTGTCACATTGAAGGTTCCATGATAACCGCCGTATGAACACATCTGCGGATGTTTCTAAATTCAAAATTTTACTATTTCACGTTTAAATGTTGAATTCTGCTTAAGCCGGTGCTAGGGGGCGTGGACGGTAACTTGCACCTTCCAGTACCGTCCATGAACACGCTCAATCAAACCGAGCCTGCAACATTTTCAATTTTGCCGTGTTGGGCTTTCTTTAGGGATTCTGTATTTATCTATTTTAAAATATTAATAATAAAAAACTAATACTATGTATTTGACTCATGAATCAGGACCGACAACAGGCAAAAAAAATGATTAAAAGCAACAAAATGCAATATCATTTTCGCAAAAAGAGACACAGAGCCAATATTCAGGGTGGCCATTTTACATGCTGGTTTATGAAATTTCTTTTTTTTAAGTAATCGCAATGTAGCTCATAAACCATTGGATCTTTCCCCAGAGGACAGTCAGGGTTTTTGGGGAGTGTCTGTTTATGCAAGATATTTCCTATTCACTTTATATAAGATAACCGAGGGCATCTATAAGACAAAAAGAAACAGTTACCCCGGATGAAGTAGATGAAAAGCGTAATATATGTATAGTGATCCTCCAGCACAAACTACCAAAGGTGCATCGCTAGATGCTCTATTCACGTTGATCACTTAAGGGTGTGACAATTGATCATTTGTGGTCACGTAGTAACAAATATGTGCCTTATATTCAAAGAGCGGTAAGCTTATATAAAATGATAATAATCATAGCAAGATGATAGCAAGAAACCGCATGATTCCCTTACTGCAAACCCCAATACTGTCGTAAATACACATTCGAAATCGCTGACTATTGTCGTTGTAAGTTTAAATGACAAACATATATCTGTTTACTGCATGCACTGACAATTTGAATATATTAACCTTTAAATGCTTCCGACATCTGGGTATAACAAGAATCCGGAGAAAGAAGACCAAGACTCAAGAGATGTCAGTGGGTTGTCAGAATCCCCTAGATAAACTGTGTCGCCTTTTCCAAGTCTTATAACCATCGAGTTAGTCACAGCCGTACTTCCAATATCTGCAGAGATATTATCAACGTCAACTTTAGGGCCGTCGGTAGGATCAACACGTAATTCCAGCATGGTTCCAGTGTTTTTGTAAATAATACAATGTAACAGATCAACTTTTTCGGAATTCTCATACGCACGCTTTTTGATAAGAGAGGCACTGAAATAATACACCCCTGGTTTACTACAAGAAAATATCCCTGTGTCCGCGTTAAAATCCGTTCCTTCGTTGAAATGAACTTTAGAATAGTTCTGTAGTTTATTTAGAGATTCTGCTGGAGACACAGACCTTGGGTCACTTACAGAGAATGCATTAACGATAGGTCGACTGTTACCAGATGTTTTATCATTGATACATGTTGTTTCCGTTGGCTCTTGGCAATTTTCCCTTGAACAACTCTCTTTCCGGCCTGCAAAATAATAATACATGTTTATTCATGAGTTTTCATTTAAATTGAAAAATGATATCCAATCTACTTGCCAACTTAAAACATATGATAAAACAACCAACAATTAAAAGTCGTAAAGTAATCAACATGTATATTTGGAAAAAAAAAACAAATATACCAAAATTTATTGAATTGTTAACATCTCAAATTAAAAATATTATAAGAAAATTATCATGTTTATCTTAAAATGTTTGAATCAAGAACAAATGTTGACTATTCGTAAATTATATTAGCTAGGAAGGTAAATGTAATGTAATCGGTATCATTATGCAAAACTTGTGCTTCATTTAAACCTTGCTGTAATATGATAATTCCGTTCATATTAAACCAAACTTATGTCTCAAATATACAGTAAATGTTAAATATATGCTATATAAATTTAATGACTTTGATAGTATGTCTCTGTATGTATGTATGTTTGTATATATGCTGTGTACTCATGGGTATAACCCACATGTATTTGGAAATAAAATCTAAAATCTATAATTTTAGTTGAAACTTAATTACTCTGTAACATTAAATTTGATTGAAATACAAATCAAAAGGTTATTATCAGTAATTAAAGATATGAGAACACATAGAAAACATATCCAAAGAAAACATATCAACAGGGGAGAGTAACTTTCATGGAACGCAGCCCTGTACTCCTGCCCTCAAGCTTCTGTACCTGACAATATCAAAGGGCTTTTAGGCAGATGAATAAAACTTTTTATAGGTGTCTCTAAAAGCCATGTTATGTTTAAAGTACCTAAATTGTTTGAGCAAGTAAAATAGGATAAATACCTTTTATAGAATGTATCAATCTCCTACGCAGTGATCTCCCCTTATCAGTACAGAGATCTCTTCCATCACAAACATTGAAATATCCAAATTTGGATATTTATATTTTTTAGCTTTTTAATTTATTTTTCATTATTTTGTGTACTTTTGATAATTTTTTGTTAAAATATAACGGACGTAGGTACAAAAAGTTAAAAATAAAACAGAAAGAGAAAAATGACGTTAGATTTTCTTTGTAACGGTCGATATTTACATTTGAATTTCGACGTAACGTCATGTGACTTTCATCATCATGTGACGTCTTTGAAGGCAGTGATTACAATTCTGCCAAGGGAGGTAATCACTGTGAGGAGTTTGAGAATGTATATGTTTTTCTTATCTTAAAAGTTGAATGCCTCCAAATGAGCCAAAATATTTTTTTTAAAAATCAAAGTTGAGAAAAAAGTTGTAAGATTTTAAGAAAAGTAGAAATATTCAAGATTGTTTACATCTAGATCTTATTTGCAATAAATGAGTGATTTTTCAGTATTTATCACCGTATTTATACTGCCTGATTAACGCAGTAAGGGCTAATTTTGCAATAATTTGAGCTCTTGCAATGTGTAAATAACTTTCTTCGTTCACTTAACAATACACTATTTTTAATTATCACATAAACCGTGGCGCAGGAGTGTAAGCCTTTTAATAAAAACGATATTACACTAGACGATATTACACTAGTGTAATAACACTTTGACGTGACGTCATTTGCGCTATAAACATAGCGTTAAAGCGCGCTAATGTTACCGTTTATGGAGAATCGGGTAAATTTCCATTATCAGTCATTCGTAATATCAGAATAATAAAATTTTGGTCTAGAATTAGGAAAATCCCAGGTACACTTATGTATAAAATTATGAAGTTAAAAGACCAGAATGATAATTTAGTCAATGCCTGGACATTAAATGTAAAACGTTTGTTAAATTCGCTTGGTTTACAATATTTGTGGGATCCAAACTTAGTATTAAATAATTCTCAATTAAATAGTATTATCCAACGTATTAAAGATCAAAATATGCAAAATTGGTATGCTGAACTGCGTGTATCTAGAAAATGAGAAGTTTATAAAGAAATTAAAAACTGATTTTGGTTATGAAAAATATCTTAGTTTTATAACAAATGATAAACATAGAAAATCCCTTTCAAAATTTAGATGTTCGGCTCATAGATTAGCTATAGAGGAAGGTCGCTTCAGAAATATAGATAGAAACAATAGATTATGTGTGAAATGTAATATGAAAGTGGTTGAAAATGAGTATCATCTGTTATTGATATGTCCATATTATTCTGATTTAAGAGCACTTTATCTACCAAGATACTATTATACTTGGCCAAATATAAACAAATTTAAAAGTATAATGACTGCTTCTTCTAAAAACGTTATGATAAAATTAGCTAAATATATTCACTTATCATTTGAAAAAAGAAATACTGTCTAGTTTTCTGTTAATATTTTTTTCTTTATTTACAAACAATATTAATCTGAAAATCAATGTTGTTTTTTGTGTTTCACTGTTATTTGCCTGTAATTATATAGCTATGTTAAATTCATCACCATGCTTTTCTGTACTTAAATATTATGTATGTTTTGTACATGTATTTATTACAAAATTTGTATTTGTATATGCAATGTTTTATGTGAAATTATTAACCGCCATTTATATAACTTGGCGATGAACGTGTAAAACGTTTATGCCAATAAACTATTTTGACTTGTTACCTTTACACTATAGGTGCATCAAATAAAAATGACTCTTGTTAACAGTTTACCGTTCTTATTTTATATAATTATGTGATAAATAAAATATTATATTTGTGTTGTTTCAATACTAAATTTATTAAAACAATATTATGCTCGCCAGAGGCTCGCATAATATGATTTTATTCAACTCGTTCGATAAATTTAGTATTAAATCTACACTCTTCAATATCATCTATATATACATGTTTCGAATTTTTCATGATTTCTTATACCTAGAGGTGTGCTGCGTTGTTGTAAGAATGGTTATAGATGATAACTAAAGATGCTATGGTGGCTGATGTGTGCCACTTTGTTGTATTATCGTGTGAAAATACGACATGGCACATATCAGCAACCATAAAATGCAGAAATCAAAATCGAAAGTAGGAAATTCAGGATGTATAAAGTATAATAAACGTTCATGGTTAACAGAAATTGACGGTCTTACATATCATATTGGCCAGCTTTAATTGTCTAAATGCCCATAACTGAATTTAATTTACTTGATTTAAATTTGAAAAACTCACCATGTACATCAGCAGATAGCGAGCGGTACTCTAGCTGTAACGTCTCCAGTTTTTGTATATAAAATATCATCTCTAAACTGAGACAGAGAACTAGAAATGACAATATATAATTTGTCATACATGTATTTATTCATTAAACGTCTTAAAATGTGTAAAATATTTTCAATATACTACACAAGTCTTTCAAAAACCGAAAATTGAATTAACCCGTATTTACTTAATACATATATACTTTTAAGGACGTGATAAGCCAAGCATTACATATTGCTTTCGCGCTAGGATGCTGCATGTCTCACATTAAATGTTTCGAAATACCTAACCATCTCTCTATATAAATATAATTAAAACTGGCTGTATTGCATATTTAATATCACAAATCAACTTTTGTATATATTAAAGATATACTGTGATCATCCTTGAGCAAGGAAATTAATTGAAATCTAAATATGTCTAATTTGAATAAAGGAGAAACCGCTCCATAATTCATTCTCGTATAGAGCAGCTGGGAGAACTTTAGTTTCGTAAATACGCCTTGAAGTCCATTTTCCCTATTCCACTGTTAGTTAAGCTAAAGAACGTTTTCCCAGGTTTATGAAGTTTTCACTTATATTTTTGCGAAGATTTATGCTATGTGTACAAAGAACGCCCAGATGGGTATATGAATTAGTTTCATTATAATTTAATTCCCATTTTCCATAGTCTTAATTAGGTTGCTACATTTATTATTAAAAACGCTGCGTTTTTTTTGTGTACTTAAAACATGTATCTGTAAGTTCATCGAGTCCTTTTTGACATTTGAAATGATGACCATATCTGAGGTTGGACTTTTACACATATCAATCATGTTCATTTATAAAGAAGATATAGAATTGTGGGCTACAACATTGTCCTTCATGTCCTTGGCGTGTACCTTGCAGCACGGGGAAGCGGTCGGAGACAAATCCATTTGATTTTACATACCTGTAACAGTTTTCGAGAAAGATTTAAATATTTGAAACAAAGATATATCAATACCACTTTTATACTGTTTTAGTAACAACACAAGAGCTTGACATTCTGTAAAAAATTGAAGAATATAAGCAAATAATTTAAAAAGTAAAGGCAAACATATCCCTCTTTACTATAAATAAACACAAGGAATACAACGCCTTTTACAGACTCGATACAATGTTTATCTAATTACACGCGTGGAAATCAATTTCGATATACAATACACTATTATACATTTTACAACAGCTGATATTTTAAATCAAAGCATTACATAATAATAAATTGCCTATATTTACTCAAATGTCAACAAAATATTTTGTCTGGCACTCCATGCGCAATGGTAACAATGAAGAAATCCAAGTGTGGACGCATTTAAAAAACATGTATACATTGGAGAATTATTGTCCATGGAATAGCATACACATTTGCGATGCAAAAATGCTGTCATCAAACAGCTATCTTTTTTGGAAGATTTAAATGAATGCCACCCATGCCACAAAATTTAACAGCCTATTTCAAAAACTAATTTTGTATCACATAACAATTTTCAAATTTTAATCTTCTGAATTGTTTTAAATTTTTTAACCTTTTTTCAGCAAATTAATCAATCGCAAATGTTGAAAAAGATTCTTTAAAATATTTATCAATCACAGTGAATAAGTAAAATGATGAAAATCTGACATTTATGTTCATATTAGTAAGAAATGATTAATAGTGCATGAATCCAAAATCGTATTTTATATTTAGGGACACAAGTTAACTGTTTTTTTTTTTAATTTGACAATTTGTCTAAGTTTATGGCATTAAAAATAAGTGATTGATTATATTAAAAAATATTCTAATAACAAGAGCTGTCACAGAAGACAGCGAAGCTCGACTAATTAAATACTTGACGCAATAAGGAAGACAAAACCAATTATGATATAAATATATTTCTTCTTATGACAAGAATTATAGTTGTTAAAATTTATACCAAGTTCAAGGGGGAATCATTCTGGAAATAATCTAGAGTTATGAACCTTGTCACACAACATGTGTGTAATGATAAGAAATATATATTTGAAGTTTGAAGTAGATACCTTAAAAAGGTAAAGAAGTTATATTTTTTCTTAAAGACAATATTAAGTTCAAAGGGAGATAAATGTGAAAATATTGCTTCAAGAGTTATGAACCTTGTCACATAAGATGTGTTTGCTGATAAGGAATATGTGTATGAAGTTTGAGGTAGATACCTTTAAAACTAAAGTTAGTAAAAAAAATATTTTTTAAGTAAATTTTGGTGCTAGAGTTATGAATCTTGTTACATAAGATGTAGTAAATGATAAGGAACATATATTTGAAGTGTGAAGTTGATCCCTCAAGAAATAAAGAAGTAACAGTAAAAATAACATTTCTACGGAAAATTTAAAGTTCAAGGGGAGATAAATCTGAATATATTGGTGCAAGAGTTATGACACTTGTCACATAAGATGTTGTTGATGATAAGGAACATACATTTGAAGTATGAAGTTGATCCCTTAAGAAATAAAGAAGTAACAGTAAAAACATTATTTTTAAGGAAAATTCTAAATTCAAGGGGAGATAAATCTGACAATATTGGTGCTAGAGTTATGAAAATTGTCACATAGGATGTGGTTGATGATAAGGAACATATATTTGAAGTTTGAAGTTGATGCCTTAAGAATTGAAAAACTTATAGTAAAAAATATTTTACTGCACCAAAACTTTAATCTGAAATCTGGACGCGGACGCCGAATCCGGGGCGAGTGGATCAGCTATCCATGTACTTCGAATAGTCAAACTTTAGTTGTTGTTTTATGTTTTATTCAATTTTATATTGCAAATAAACGCTTAAAAGGTGTCTGTTAGAAAATACGTCATTCATAAAAAAAATCCGAATTAAGTAAGTTCTTCTTTTAAAACCTCACGGTAATTAATATATTTTTGACAGTTGTCGGAAAAGTACTGTAAAAAGACTGAACTTTGATCATGTTTTACGGTTTACTTTGGTTTAACTTTCGTCATGTAATCTCAATATGAATATATGTGAGTACAGTATTTCACTATTGATAAAACTTCATTTTGATTGTAAACAATTTTATTAAAGCAACAACAACAACAACAAGTACAGACGGCCATCGTAACAATACCCGTTGATTAATCAAAAGTAAAACATAGACTTATAGAAACAATCGTTATAGACAAGACATAATTGTTATTTCCTACATTGTATATTACTAGATACTACAAAAAATATTGTCTTCCTTCATAAAAGAATAAAATCTGACGAGGTTATATATGTAATAATTTATAATTAACCAACATTTATGCAAGTATCTAAGTATCGGCCAAATTTAGAGTAATTTTCTATTTATTCGATTTCTCTTACATAACGATTTGTAAATTTTGTTAGAATATCAGTAAATGTTCTTTCCAGAAGATGAGTTTTGTCATCTTATCGAAACATATTTATCCAACAGGCTTATAAAAGTTCGTAAATTTCCAAATAGGCCGCTAGAGTATCAACTATAGCATGATTGATTGTCACACCCTATTATGATCCTTCCGAAGGAAGCTCATTTCGATGAATTGCACTCGTGATCAAAATGATGACAGAAAGCCGGGAGACAAAACCTGTTACTGGTTATAGAAACATAAACAAAATAAAAGAAGTCAATTCCTCGAGTACAGTGCCTGATGACTCTTATTATGATCTCGGACATGACTTTTACGTAATAGTTATAGAATATTAACGAGGACTTTACCGGCTGGTATCAGCGCATGGGGCGACAACAAGGGTCAATCATAGGAAATTAATCGAGACGGAACGTCGAGATTAATTTCCATGATTGACCCTTTTTGTCGCCCCATGCGCTGATACCAGCCGGTGAAGTCCGAGTTAATATTCTGTAACTGTTTTATCGCATGACCGCCACAACTTCTTTTGGAGATTTTCGATATTTCGTATTATCGCATGATTTAAACAAATGATAATTTTAGAGATACACATAGAAATACACCCATTCGGTGCCTCTGCTCCTTCGCTGGCAGAGATATAGTGAACCCCTAGAAAAATGAACAATCAAATTCGCTAAGCCCTAGCAGTTTACCTTATTTAGCGCCAAATTCTTGTCATTTTCAGTTTGCCCGTCGTGGGACAAGTATGGAGTTAGATAATAATGATTTTGTTTTATCGCAGGCTTTGGACTTGTTTGAAATGAGCACTACGTTTAATAGTGAAAACGTTACACAGGATGATTTGTTACTTTCACAGACATTAAGTGAAATTGAGCGTAGTGGTGTTTTTAATGACATAGGCCTACTGACAAGTAGTCAAATAGACACTTTTGAAAATGATGTACAACCGAACTATTTCGGCAACTTCCAATTGATTGACTTTGACCAGGATTTTAAGCAGGAAGAGAAACCCTTCAATAATGAAAAAAGAGAACGTTTTGGAGAAAGCGTGTCCGACTCTGACCTTGATGCGCTGGTTCAAGGTCAAAGAACACGGACCGTAACACGCAATGGGCTTACAATACATTTGAGGCGTGGAGAAAAACGAAGCCTGGAATACCAGTGTTGGAGGAATTGGACATTAATATCCATTTGTCGAGGTAAGTTCATGAATCTATTCTCAGTGTTAAATATTAATTTCTACCTCGATTTCAAATATAAATCTAGAAAATTCTCTACTTTATATTTCAGAGATATATTCGTAAATTTTATGTTGGGAGTAGTTGAAAAGTTTTATTTCGATTATATCAAGTAAAAGTCCACCTAATATAAGTGAATTCATAGATACAAAAGCAAAACAATACATTATTATATATATTTTATTAATAGGGTTGTAGAAACCAAAAGTACTAAATGACATCAAGTCGAATTTGATTAAAATTGTACATCAGTGGGGATTGTTTAATTAATTGTTTAATTAAAAAGTGTTGTTAGATATATTTTCAAACATAATTGTACCGAAACATTATTTTCCTTTGGATGTCAAAATATACATTCGTTTTACATAACACACACTGTTTCTGTTTACATCAAAAACCACGTGGTAGAACTACTTTCAATCCGTATTATTTCCGAAGTTATTATAGATAATAGTCAAGGACGTTCCGATTGTGATTCACTAACTGGCTCTTCGGTCAGTATCTCCTGTTAAACATTGTTTAAAGCTAAAAATTAAAAAATTGATCATTGTTTCAGATTTGTCGTCGAGGTCAGGAAGCAGAATGGCGATTACTTTCCCTCTACCATTTAGTATGTGGCCTTCTTAGAAAGCTGCGAGATTGTGGAACATCTGGTATGAACTTTTTGGACGAGAAAAATCCTGATTATGCAAGGTTTAGGAGTGTTCTTGTATGCACAGATGAAATTTCTAACGAATAGAAGGCGTCGTCGGCAAAAGACGGGAAAGCTCAGCCCATTTTAGAAGACGAAGAAAAAGTTATTTGGGAAAAGGGAATAATTTGGTAATAAAGAACGCTCTTTCTTTTAATCATCACACTGTTTTCTTCTATAACTGTACATAAAACTCTTCGGTTTTAAGGGGATATGACGAACACAGGAAATTTTGGAAAACTGATCAGTTTTTGAAATAGGTTTCAGATTCTAATGAAAAGGTTATAGTTTATAACAGGAAAGAACTCTAAAACGTATATTGGTGGCCTGAAACACCGGCCGTATTGAAACCTAAAGTTATAAAAACACTACAACAATCGGCAAAACATAGTGGATTACTATAATGACCAATTTTTGAAATCCTTTGGAGATGGAGCGTTTATATAAGAGACCAAATTCATTTCCCAGAAAGCCAGGAAAAGTGCGTTTTTCAAAATCAAGTTGTAGGCGTGAATAAACTATAAGGTTTTATGAAAGAAATATGTCAGTTCGCGGGAACTTAAAGGTGTTTACACTAATCACTCTGGAAAAAAGACTTGCGCAAACAAGTCTTTATCCGAACAAGAAATCATGAAAACGAACAGGCCATCGAAAATCCGTGGCCGGTGTCCGACGTTAAAATAAACCCACAAATTGAAATGTTTGGTAGACATTTCCAAATAAATTAAATCCGCCAGAATGGAATGCAAGGGAATAGGTCAAAAGCGAAATGTTGAATAAACCATCAACAGAAACGCTTCTACATGACGCAACTCACGCAAGTGATGACGAATCCAAAAACAACCAATCAACCGCTTTGAAACCCGGAAATTTGTTCCGGGGAGGACAACATGTTTATAATAACTGTATTTTTAAGTTTTGAAGAAGAAAAAAAAAGATAGACATGATTTGTAAATTTGATAAATAAAAATAAGTTCTTTCAATGTTTTCGGTTTTGCTTTGCTCTTTTTCAGGTATGCTCACTTTATCATTTGAAATAAAATTCAATTCAATTCAAATTTTATTGCATTTTTCGACAAAACTTTGCCTTTGGCAATACATACAAAACATACATAAATCACTTGAAATATGACATACATTCAATACATTCAATACAAATATACAATGTTCACATAAAAATGCAGAAACTATCAAATTTACAATTCTTGCATTTTTCTAAAACACTAGATCTTAATGCGAATGCTTTATCTAAAAATTTACATAGTTGCAATATTCTACTTTTATTTCCTGATGACATAATAGAATAGAACTTATTTAAGAGTGGAAAAGATCATGTTTTATAAAAGATTTTCTCAGTTCTGAATATAAGGGACAACATAATAAGAAGTGGTATTCTGATTCAACATTTTTATACGGGCATAATTTACACAATCTGTTATTTCTATCAGTTCTCATATATCTCCCTGTTTCTATTTCTAAGGAATGAGAACTTAAAATAATAAACTGGACATGCGCGAGAAAGTGTACTGATACCTCATTTAGAGCACCCCAAAGCGTACTGATACCTCATTTAGAGCACCCCAAAGTTTTCCAATACTGGAATTTAGAGAACGCCGATCTTCAAAGGAAAGTTGTGGCGGTCATGCGATAATTTTGGATTATAAAAACAAAACATAAGATATTAATAAAAAAACTAATAATATAAAGTTGAGTCATTAATCAGGACCGGCAACAGATAAATAAAATGATAAAAAGTAACAAAATGAAATATCATTTTCGCAAAACAGACAGAGAGACGGACAGACGGGTGGATGTGCCAATATTTAGGGTGGCATTTTTACAGCCTGGTTTATGAGGTTTCATTTTTTATATAAGATGAACGAGGACCTCAATCTGACAAAAACAAACAGTTACCCTGTATACAGCTCCTTATTAAATTTTGTGATATAATGATCCTTAAGAACAAACTACCAGAAGTACATCCCTTGGTGTTCTATTCACGTTGATTACTTTAGGGTGTGACAATGGATCACTTGTGGTCTTATCTAAATAGTCATGTAGGTGTGCCTCCTGTTAATAATATTTTAACAACGGTGAGCTTAGATAAAATGATAATATAGATAGCATGAAATTGCATGATTCCCTTACTGCAATCCCCAATACTGTCGTAAAAACACATTCGAAAACAACTATTGTCGTTATAAGTTTAAATGACAAACATATATCTGTTTACGGCTTACATTGACAATATGAATATCTTAACGCTTAAATGCTTCCGACATCTTGGTACAACAAAAATCCGGAGAAAGAAGAGTAAGGCTCCAGAGATGTCAGTGGGTTGTCACAATCCCCTAGATAAACTGTGTCGCCTCTTTCAAGTCGTACAACCATCGAGTTAGTCACAGCCGTACTTCCAATATCTGCAGAGATATTATTTACATCAACTTTAGGGCCGTCGTTAGGATCGACAAGTAATTCCAGCATAGTTTCTGTGTTTTTGTAAATAATACAATGTACCAGATCAACTTTTTCGGAATTCTCATATGCACGCTTTTTGATCAGAGAGGCAGTGAAATAATACACTCCGGGTTTACTACAAGAAAATGTCCCTGTGTCCGCGTTAAAATCTGTTCCTTCGTTGAAATGAATTTTAGCATAGTTGTGTAGTTTATTTTGAGATTCTGCTGGAGACACAGATCTTGAATCACTTACGGAGAATGCGTTCACGATAGGTCGACTGTTTCCAGATGTATTATCACGGACACATGTTGCTTCTGTTTGCTCTGGGCAATTTTCCCTTTTTCTGCCTACAAAATAAAGATACATGTTTATTCATGAGTTTTCATTTAAATTAAAAAATTATATTCAATCTACTTGCCATTTAAAAATATGATAAAACAATTAAAAGTCGTAAAGTAATTAGCATGTAAATTTTTAGTTGAAACTTAATTACTCTGGAACATTAGATTTGATTGAAATACAAATCAAATCAAAAATGTTTTATCAGTAATTTAAGATATGAGAGCACATAGAAGACAGATCAACAGGGAAGAGTAACTGTCATGGAACGCAGCCCTGTACTCCCGCCCTCAAGGTTCTGTAATGAAAATATCAAAGGGCTTTTAGGCAGATGAATAAAACTTTTTATAGGTGTCTCTAAAATCCAGGTTATGTTTAAAGTACCTTAATTGTTTTAGCAAGTAAAATAGGATAAATACCTTTTATAGAATGTATATGTTTTTTCTTATCTTTAAAGTTACATGCCTCCAAATGAGCCAAAATATTTTTTTTAAAAAATCAAAGTTGCGAAAAAAAGTTGTAAGATTTTAAGAAAAGTAGAAATATTTAAGATCCAAGCTAGATCGTATGTGCGATAAATGACTGATTTTTCAGTATTTATCACCATATTTCTACTGCCTGACTAACGCAGTAAGGGTTAATTTTGCAAAATTTGAGCTCTTGCAATTCACTTCACAATATTTTATTTGTAAATACATGTTTCGAATGTTTCATGATTTTTTTTATATCTAGGGGTGTGCTGCGTTGAGGTAAGAAGGGTTATAGATGATAAATAAAGATGCTATGGTGGCTGATGTGTGCCACTTTGTCGTATTGTCGTGTTTGGCATTGCGTAACATGGAGTGAAAATACGACATGGCAAATCAGCCACATCAAAATCGAAAGTAGGAAATTCTGGATTTATAAAGTATAATAAACGTTCCTGGTTAACAGAAATTGACGGTCTTAATACAAAAACATATCATATTGGCTTAAACTGTCAAAATGCCCATAACTGAATTTAATTTACTTGATTTAAATTTGAGACGTAAATAATATAAAAACTCACCATGCCCATGTACATGAGCAGATAACGAACGGTACTCGAGCTGTAACGTCTCCAGTTTTTGTATATAAAATATCATCTCTAAACTGAGACAAAGAACTAAAAATGACAATATATAGTATGTCATATTTATACATTAAATGTCTTAAAATGTGTAAAATAATTTCAAGATACAACACAACTCTAGCTAAAACCGAAAGTAGAATTAACCCGTATTAACTTTTAATACATATGCACTTTTAAGGACGTGTTAAACCAAGCATAACATATTGCTTTCGCGCTAGTTTACGACCGTGTCATTCGCACAGTAATCCTTCACAAACGACTACATATTGTTTATTTTAATATTTATTTATTTATTCCAGTCTCATCTATACACAACATTATATAAAATACATGAATATATAGCCATTCTGGGCTTAAACATCTAAAACATAATAGCACAAATGATAAAATCTTAAGATTTAACATAACCAGTGTTCAACCAGAATAAACACTGCTATTAAATATTAAGGACATACTATACTGATAATTAATTGAGTGACTTTGGTATGATAAGTTGGTTAATTTTAAAGTGATAGTATACTGCATGTTTCACCTTAAATGTTTGGAAATACCCTACCCATCTCTCTATATATAAATATAATTAAAACTGGCTGTATTTCATAGTTAATATATACTCTTGTATATGTTAAAGATATACTATGCTCATCCTTGAATAAAATATTTTAATCATGGAAGTTTATTGAAATCTATAAAATTCTTAATAAATATGTCAAATTTGAATAAAAGAATGAATAAACTAATATGGGAAGCTGCGCTGGTCCTTTCTTTTACCTGCTTACAAAATGTATTTGAAAGTGCTTATTTTATACAGAAACAATAGCATTAGAGTATACATAAATTATCTGGTATATCTTTAAAGCTAAAATTAATTAAGTAAACACCTGTGGTGTCCTTATATAATGAAGAGATTATGGGAAAGTGATTAGATATATTTATAGGGTTATTATACATTTGACTGTACAATACGGGAATATATTTGGACGAGTACACAGCTGAAAAAGTCTTAATGGACGAGCCGATATTGTACAGTCATATGTATAATAAACTTTTTATTATATATATTTGTTTAGTTTGAAATATCATTATCACCATCACCCACAACAAAACCACCACTGTCTAATATAATCATCCACATCCACCATTATCAGCAACAAAACCAGTAACACTATCATCACCACCATCAATATAATCACCAAAACCACCACAACTAACACCATCATCAATAATAGCCCTGTGACCCCTGTCAAATTTTTTTAGAAGAAAACGTAATGATTCATGAATGGTTTTGTTGTACACATACATTTATGATTTGACTGATACAACGAATACTTTTTAGACGTTATTTTTATTTATCATTTACTGTGAGTTCAAGAAAATGACAGTTAAAATTGTCTATACAAATTATACATTGTAACAACTTACGTTTATCTTAAATATCTGTTTGATTAACATCATAATGTTAAATAATAAATGTTGACACGTGCAGAAAATATGTGCACGTTTTGTTTTTAAACAAAACGAAGAATTTTAAAAAGTTTCCGAAATTCCTCTCAATTAGTATGTTTTAACTGCCTGATAAACATAACAGTCAATAAATTAAATTAAAATTTTCAACAACGTTGAACAGTTCTGTACGAAAATATCAAGTAATTTTTTAATTTTTAAAACATGTGATCTCTAAGTCAACGAAATACAGAATGACCAAAATGTTGTCAGGAAATAAATGGACAAAAATATTTACCGCCAAAATCAGAAGCGACCAATAAAAAGATGTTTATGGCTGACGTAAACAATAAACAAAGTTCGACTAAGAAAAAAACATTGAAAAGGTCAACTTCATACAACCTTATAATTAAGCTATTTTTAAATCAAAATAATCCAGTTTGATTAGTTAACATCATAATTATTTAGTGTCCAGCTTTATTTGTCATCCAATGAAAACGCTGTATTTCTTAAAAATTATGTGTGTTAATTTTCATAGAAGAAAAAAAGTCGATACTATATTGAAATCCGTTCATAGTCGCCTTCTATTTTTCATAGTGCTTCATAGTACTGCGTTGTGACGTAATCAAGGGCCAAATAAAGCTTGACACTAAATATGTTAGTGTTCATCCTTAGCTGTTCTACAGAAATTAGAAACATTCTCCTGTCGCTATCGCTCCCGTCGACGTTTCTAATTTCTGTAGAACAGCACGGATGAACACTAACATATACATAACAGTTAATTCGAAAAATATCACATTGACACTCCTTATCTCAATTATCACATTAACATAAGTGTCCAGCTTTATTTGTCATCCAATGAAAACGCTGTATTTCTTAAAAAATATCTGCGTTAATTTCCATAGAAGAACAAAAACCGATAGATCTACAATATCGACGACTTCTATTTTTCATAGTTCTTCATAAAACCGCATAGTGGCGTAATAAAGTAAATAAGAATGAGGCCAAATAAAGCTTGACACTACTGTTGAAGTTAATTTATTTCGGAACCGTTGTAAACATAACATGGATCAGTGCACTTCAGAAAAGGTAAGTCATGTGTGTATGGGTAGTATTGTACTTTTTGTTAGTCATACTATTTGCAGTGAGACATTGTAGTGTAGTGGTAGCGCGCTGGTCTTCTCAGCATTTCCTTTTTTTAATACTATGTATATGTTAGTGTTCATCCGTGCTATTCTACAGAAATTAGAAACTTCGACGGGAGCGATAGCGACAGGAGAATGTTTCTAATTTCTGTAGAACAGCAAAGGATGAACACTAACATATTTAGTGTCAAGCTTTATTTGGCCCTTCATTACGTCACTACGCGGTACTATATGAAGCACTATGAAAAATAGAAGGCGACTATGAACGGATTTCAATATAGTATCGACTTTTTTTCTTCTATGAAAATTAACACACATAATATTTAAGAAATGAAGTGTTTTCATTGGATGACAAATAAAGCTGGACACTAAATTTCTTTCAATACAAGGGTACTTCTCAAATTGTGTCATGCATATAAATAACAAGATAAACAGACCGTCTCGAAAAGACGAAACTAATAGTATCTTATAAGTAAAAGTTATAATAAGAATCAATCATTTCAGCCAAATACGAAATCTCATGTTTAATACAATTCAATTGAGCTTTTGTGCTACAAGTGACATTTGGTTTGGTTGAGTTGTATGTTATGGCGCTGTTAGAGGGACTCATCACACTTAGTACTCTACTACGTTAGAAACTTGTAATTGCAAAAGTGTTAAGGTGCATTGTCTATTACCACGACGGTGTGTGCTGGAAGATTAGGGATTAGCTTTAAATTTGATAAAACTACTTAATGAAAACCTCGCCATTCATTTCTCCGTGGTAATCACCTATTGAGGTACAATGTACTCTCTTGGCACAGGAGACGAACAGGCCAGCGGCAGTGCGATTGAGAGTGCCACTGAGGTTGAAGGCATTGTTTGAATTGTTGAATTGTTACTTATTATATATGCTATAGCATTCTTGTGAATAAAAACTTGGAAAATATCTATACAGGTATCTAAAATAGAAAGTAAAAAAATAAATAATAAAATGCAAAATGTATATGTTCGTGAAGTTGGCAGCCCAGCAGCCTAGCAGCCTGAAGTTGGCAGCCTAGCAGCCTAGCAGCCTGGCAGCCTAAAGAAAACTAAGAATAGTACAAACATATACATTAGTAGCACTTCTTTAGATCATTCAACGACTTTTTCAATATCGTGACCTTTATTTTTTTAAGATGTTGAACTTTATCTTAACATAATCTTTTCATTCTGACGCTTCGAAATTTTGTGAAGTTAGCAGACTAGCAGGATAGTACAAACATGAAAACCGTCGGAAATGAATCGGCAGCAAATACTAAGACCATTCGTCTAATTTCAGTATCGCGTACTTCATTTTTTTTAAATAATTAAATTAGTTAAATTTAAATATTGAACTTTGTTTTTTGTTGTTTTTCTTTTCTTTTTTTTTTTGACACTTCAAAATTTGTGAAGTTAGCAGCCTAACAGCCTGGCAGCCTAGCAGCCTAAAGAAAACTAAGGATAATACAAACATGAAAACCGTCGGATATGAATTGGTAGCACATACTTAGACTATTCAAAGTCTTATTTCAGTATGGCGATCTTTATTTTTTAAATATTGAACTTTGTTTTTTTTTTTGTTTTTTTTTGACACTTCGAATTTTGTGAAGTTAGCAGCCTAGCAGCCTGGCAGCCTAGCAGCTTAAAGAAAACTAAGGATAATACAAACATGCAAACCGTCGGAAATGAATTGGTAGCACATACTTAGACCATTCCACGTCTTATTTCAGTATCGCGATCTTTATTTTTTAAATATTGAACTTTTTTTGTTTGTTTTTTTTTGTTTTGTTTTTTTGACACTTCGAAATTTGTGAAGTTAGCAGCCTGGCAGCCTAGCAGCCTTATGAAAACTAAGGATAATACAAACATGAAAACCGTCGGAAATGAATCGGAAGCACACATTTAGTCCATTCCACGTCTTATTTCAGTATCGCGATCTTTATTTTTTTAAATATTGAACTGTGTTGTTGTTTTTTTTTGACACTTCGAAATTTGTGAAGTTAGCAGCCTGGCAGCCTAACAGCCTAGCAGCCTGGCAGCCTAGCATCCTAAAGAAAACTAAGGATAATACAAACATGAACACCGTCAGAAATGAATCGGTAGTACATACTTAGACCATTCCATGTCTTATTTCAGTATCGCGATTTTTATTTTTTTTAAATTATTGAACTTTGTTTGTTTTTTTGTTTTTTTGTTGTTTTTTTTTTTTTTTGTTTTTTTTTTTTTTCTTTTCCAGGCAGGTACACTGTCTCCGATCAATTGCAACTTTTCGGCCCTTTGATATTATTATAGATAATAGCCGAGGACGTTCCGATTGGTCCCCGATAGACTGGACTCTGTCGAGTATGTCTCATGTGTCCTACTGGGCTATATTTTTTAGAGTTTTTCTCAAAGTTTACTGTACTTCACGCACTTTCATATTTAGATGAAGATCTGCGCATCTTCATAATTATATAGACGAAGAGGTGAAGATTGATTGCGAAATAGTATGAATAATAAAAGAAATGCATTTCGAAATAGCCTATAGAAACTTTCTAACATTAAGTTTAAATTAAATTCCTTTAGCGGCAAACATTCACGAATTCGAAAACCTAGCTAAACGCCGTTTTCCGGTACTTTCTTTACATACTTGTGGGAATCCGCTAATGGAGTGTAATAACGAATTCTTCGTTTTTGGTCGTTATTGAATTAACAGATACTACTATGTAGGAAAATAATAAATTATCATTGTAGGTATAATTCTATACAAAAATAAAGTAAAATACACAAGTTTAATCACAAAACATCTCTCGTTATTTATTTTGGAAGATGCCACAACGACTTTTTTAATTTCATTGAATTTCATTATAAAGAATTCAATTTTTATAAAAATTTGCAATAAATGTTAAAAAAACATTGATAATTTTCAAACACGTGAAACTTTTTCACCTTACACGGCGAAATAATGATAGAAAAGTAAAAATGTAACAGTGCGTACGTACTTCATTTGGTGTAATTCCCCAGAGGTAAACCCGTAACATACCGGAAAACGGTGACGAATAAGTCTATAAACTGGAGTCAGAGTAAAGGAATCACATATTCATATATGGAGCAATCACCTTTTAAACATCTTTAATAGATCCATGAAAACAACATGTATTTAATAAATTGGCGAGTTGGATGTGGCAACTATTGATCAAATGGGTATTGCTCTTAAGTTCAGATAATCTTTATGTTCATTTATGTGTTCCATTGTATATCTCTTTACATTTCAACACATTTTCTATCTTTACAGACCTAAAATAAATATGCGTTGAACAACATCAACTTCATTATAAACATATATACATACAAAATAGCATTTCATAAATAACTCACATGACATCACTTATTGTGCATAGACAGCGACATTATTAGCCGAGAAAATGTTCTAAGACTAAGACTAATTCCTACGTTATTCGAAAACATGTTTAATTCCGCAAATTTCGAAGCGTCACAATGAAAAATAAAATAAAGTTCAATATTTAAAAAAAATAAAGATCGCGATACTGAAATAAGACGTGGAATGGTCCAAGTATGTGCTACCGATTCATTTCCGACTGTTTCCATGATTGTATTATCCTTAGTTTTCTTTAGGCTGCTAGGCTGATAGGCTGCCAGGCTGTTAGGCTGCTATCTTCACAAATTTCGAAGTGTAAAAAAAAAACAAAAAAAAACACAGTTCAATATTTAAAATAATAAAGATCGTTATATTAAAAAAGACGTGGAATTGTCTAAATATGTGCTACCGATTCATATCCGACGGTTTTCATGTTTGTATTATCCTAAGTTTTCTTTAGGCTGTAAGGCTGCCAGGCTGTTAGGTTGCTAGGCTGCCAGGCTGCTAGGCTGTTAGGCTGTCATGCTGCCAGGCTGCTAGGCTGCTAACTTCACAAAATTCGAAGTGTCAAAATAAAAAAAAACAACAACAAAGTTTATTATTTAAAAAAAATGAAGTACGCGATACTGAAATAAGACGTGGAATGGTCTAAGTATTTGCTACCGATTTATTTCCGACGGTTTTCATGTTTGTACTATCCTGCTAGACTGCTGACTTCACAAATTTCGAAGCGTCAGAATGAAAAATTTATGTTAAGATAAAGTTCAAGATCTTAAAAAAATAAAGATCACGATATTGAAAAAGGCGTGGAATGATCTAAAGAAGTGCTACTAATGTATTTCCGACGCTTTCATTTTTGTACTATTCTTAGTTTTCTTTAGGCTGCTAGGCTTCCAGGCTGCTAGACTGCTAGGCTGCCAGGCTGCTAGGCTGCCAACTTCAGGCTGCTAGGCTGCTGGGCTGCTAGGCTGCCAACTTCAGGCTGCTAAGCTGCTAGGCTGCCAACTTCACGAACATAAAATGTATAACCCCCTTCTGCGTTACACTATCACTATCTACACTATCAAGCCAGATAATATTCAACCACCTGTTTTTCTGGTAACGTGGTTTCGTGTATGGCTTTTTTCCTGCCACCCCTATGTACTTTTAAATATAAGATTTCCCATTCTCGATCATATTTGAATCGACAGTAAGTATGTCAGTATTCATCCTTAGCTGTTCTACAGAAATTAGAAACATTCTCCTGTCGCTATAGCTCCTGTCGAAGTTTCTAATTTCTGTAGAACAGCTCGGATGAACACTAACATATACATAGTATAACATTTAGCGTGTCTCAACGCTATGTTAATTATAACGCAAATGACGTCACGTCAAAATATATGCATGGTCGTTTAGTGCGCATGTACCAAACCGTCAAATATGAAAATATATTTTTTGGATCCAATACGGGAATATATTGGACGGTCACGAGGTACAAATGCCAATTGACGATTGGTTAGATTTATTTGATATATAATAATTTTAAATAACTTTAGCCAAGAAGTAAGAACGGGCATCTTTTTAAAGCATTGTTATAGAAGTTTGTTGCTTAATCAATATAACAAAGAACGTACGTATCACTCAAAACATGTTGTACAGTTTATAAGCTTTTGTTACCTCCCTTTCACCATAAAGGCGTTAATACGTATGTAGAACAAGTTCACAAATAGATAATTCATGTTTACCCTAATGTTACAGTTATCTCGTTCACTAATTAGATGACTTTCTAATAAACATGTTATCAGAAGACCAAATGAGCTTCTCTGTTTCATTATGGGTGTTGCCTGTGTCCTCATTACATTTTATCTAGTATGCATATCTTTTGGGATAGTTGATTTTACCAGTCAAGTTTTAAGAAGTTTATTTTATAATTTCACTCCAACGTTTCTTAAATCTCTGTACTGTAGACGTTGATGATTTATAAAACTGATAATGTACAAATTTTGTTTTTGTTTTTTTATATATTACTTTTTACTTCCTTCACATCATATTAACTGTAATTTAGGGTCCAATTATTGAATTTTGCTTAAATTGTCAAAACTTTTACTGATGTGATTCATTCTTGGACAAAAAAGCAGTTATGACAAAACCGGCATGATGATAACTTCCAATGTGACCTTGACCTTCAATGACATAATAACTGTCATATAAAATTTCAAGTTCCAGAAATAGAGTTTTGGTTATTTAATACATGTAAGTTTTCAAGCAATTGTTTTTTGATGAACAAGACAAACTCTGACAATTTTTACAATATTTTATTTGGACGGAATGTTAACACGAGTTTGATAATAATAATTTAGCATGTCAACAGTAATATGAAAATCTAAATAACTGATTTAATTAACTGTTCATATCCTTACCTCTAACTAATACAAAGTATGTCTGGGTTTATTTTGTTTTAAAATAAATATCAACGTCAAAATAAATACAACATTACATTGTTCAACACAAAAGTTGTCACACAATCAGTATTATCTCAATTAAGTTTATATTTTGTTTTATTGTAATTCTTAACTAACATTTAATTACACATAGCTTTCTAGTCATCAATAAGTTATAGAAAAAAATCACAAAGAATACTTTTCAGATTTGAAAAGATGTATCAGAATATAGGATAAAAACAAATTACTAAGTTTTCTTCAATGGCAGTTTTTCAGTACATAAAAATAAAAACAACAATACAAGTATTATATAAATGCTCACTGATGAGAAGCAATTTAGCTTTATAAATGATATACAGTGGAATATATCATTAACAATGTTATATGGCTAATCCCCTCGCCTGAAAGAAGTTTCTTGAAGTTTGTACTTTTGTACATTTAACTTGGTGAGAGGAAATCCTAGTTACGGTCATACTGATAATCTGTGTATGGTATAGACATGACATCAAAAACACAATCTTTATTCACAAGGAACATGAATGTGATCAACTGTTGTATCATCAATAAATTATTGTTCTTGTGCAATGCATCTTTTATTAATGTGCTATGCCAGTGTATTAAACTGGAAAAAAAATCCCTGATGTACTTTTGGAGTTATGCTCTGGACAAAACTTTAAAAGTAAATTTGATAAAAGGGAATAACTCTAAAAGCATGCAAAATAGATTAACAGTTCTTGCACAGTGCACTTCCTACCAATGTGCTATGTCAGTGGTTTAAGTTTCAAGAAAATCCCTTACTACAAAAGTTAAGTTTTTTAAGTAAATCTATAAAGGCGAATAACTCATGTAGAACTATTGTTCTTGCACAGTGCACTTTCTACCACTGTGTCAGTGTATGAAATTTGAAGAAAAATGATCAAGGCATTTTGAAGTTAGACCCTGGACAAAATTTGGACAGACACACGGACAGAGACTTTTTCTAATATCCCCTTCACATTTGGCGAGGGGATTGAAAATTAACCAAGTGAAGCATTTCATTTATAATAGCTTAAAGTTGAAGACTTGAACATCAACTTGTAAAATAAATCAGCTATAATATTTTCACATACATGTAACATGAGGAGATTTTACAATTATTCTGTGATGGTATTATAATATTGAGTTAACTATCCATGTAGGGCGTTCCCAGAAATATTGAGTTTGTGAACAGCACAGAAATGATCATAACCAGAATCTATGATAAACCTCAGATAGGTGGCTTGTGTTTTAATATCTATATCTTCATGTTGTAGCTGTCCGTCTGTCTGTGGAAGGTCTGAAATATAAATGTTAACACATTTAAAACAAGAATGCCATTCAATCTTCACAGTATATCATAAACAAAATCACTGTACCCTGTCTTGTGAGCCTATATATAATTCAATGTGTACCCTGTCTTGCGAGTAAAAGTACATGTTACTTCTGATCTCTGTACCCTACTTGGGGAGCCTTTATATTTTCACTTGTACCTTACTTGTGTAAACAGGAGGTAGACTTGTTTATACACTGTGATCTTGTTAAATTAACAAAAATCATCAAAGCAAAATATATTAACAATTTACCAAATTGTGTGAAGTACAGAAAAACACTTTATCTAGATACATTTTTTTCCAAGAAAGTTAAAATGAGAATGTTATATAAAGATGATGTTACCTCGATCAACAAGCGGCTCAAATGATGTAGGATCCTGTGATGTACATTTCTCTACCTGTATATGTCGTACTGTAATACAAGATAATCTAGTATCTTAATAACATAAACACTGTAACAATTATTACTTTATTTGATCAATATCAAATGTACAGCAATCAGTTGATGTCTTGTTCATATCTCAATCTTCAAGTTAACAGTAATAGACATGCAACTGTGTTACAATTTGATAAATTTACTGCATAATATAATTATACTAAATCACCATTGACTGCACTTACATTTTATTCTATACTTATTTGTCAAACACTATTTATTTCAAGACACCATGTCTATTTCATGAAGTCTGCATGTTTAGCTTAATAGTGAGAGCATCAGATTTGTAATCCTAGGATCACTGGTTTGATATTTGGACAAGTGGCAATGGATTTTGGACATTAAGTGTAATGGCCATTTTTCTCCTCTTACTGCTGATTCAGAAATCATGTGGGATTTTAGTAGTTAGACACTTGCAGAGAAATTGTTAATTACTGGAACGTAATCCAGATAAGCTGGTTAGGTGAACAGTACACTGAGATATGATCAAACAAAACATGTTAAAATAACCACAAGATTCAGACAAGCAAACAGTATTTCAAGAATTTTCTTTCAGACCAAATGAGGATTTTTCCAAACTAATCCCCTAGTACAAACTTTTACCATTATAGCTTCACAGTGCACTACCATTTACAATAATTAAATGGTCAACCTATTGCTCTTATTTTAGAATCTGTAACTGTAAAAGTTTGTTTGTACCTTTGTACCCCCCCCCCCCTCCCAATAAGCTAGGAAACCCCAAAATAAGTCAAAGAATGGTTATTACCAAATAAAATTATAAATATGCTATGCTCAAGTGGTAAATGTTACTGGAAAATACAGGAACTGGCTGCTTCAATTGTTAGACTCATTGTATGATATACATGTATATACATGTGTGATATTTTCACTTACTATTATAACTGGACAAGTTAACCCTCTGTATGTCCATCATATGTCCAAATCCCATGATAAATTCTTGTGGATATAACCCTGTTGATGTCCAGAATGTTTCTTCACTCCTGAAATATAAAAAGAACACTTTCTGTATTAAAGTAAATCTGGTACTTATATAATCTTACTACAAAGATAAACAGGGTTAATATTAGGGTAATACAAGCATCATTATTTCCCACCAAAATGAGTTGTCTCAAATCACTAAGGGAAGTACACATATACACTAATTAACATACAGTACTATAACAATAAATCAGCACAGAGATTAAATTCTTAACTCTTAACATAAACAAAACAATATTTTCATATGAAACAATGTACATGTATATGAATAGACAAATGTGATTGCTTGTGATTTTTTTAAATTTAGGTCAAACATAGGTTATTTAGTTCTACGAGTTTCTGCCTACTTATTCAACTTTATTTATCTACTTTATCATAAATAGAAAAAAGTCAGGAAATCACCCCTATTAATAAAAAAAAATAAAATAATAATTATTAAAAGTCAAAATCATGTGATATTGTTTTCTTTACTGTTCATACAGATTAATATGTATCTTCTCAGATTTGTAACTTGTATGTTAGTAAATATGTTTTATGTTTCTGTAATTGCCGGCATATAGCTTATTAGCTAATGTTTCTTTTAATTTGTATACAAACTTAAATTAAAGTTGTAACGGTCAATGTTTATTGTAACAATAATTGTATCCGACTAAAAATAAAATTTACGTGACTTGACTTGAATCTTGTAATCATATTAGTCATTATCAAATATAAGTCAGATACATGTAAAAATACAAAAAAAAGTGAAATTTTCAGTATCATTTTGTGTTGCCGTTGCGCTGGTAAAGAGTCAACTCGGCCTTATACCAACTCGGCAAGGGTCAACTCGGCACAGGTCAACTCGGCCCTCTTTAAAAAAAACAACATTAAATGTATTAACTTTTTTTCAATTACTTGGATGTTGTCAAGGCCAAAAGATGTTATCAAATTGACGACAAATAAGAGATATCTTGTTTATAAATATATAATTGTACATATTACTTCTGCAGAAATAAAGTATATTATATTTAGAAGAAATTCATTATGTTTTTTCTTGCAGATTCATTAAAAATTGATTTAATACAAATGTGTTTCCTTTGATACTTTTTGTTTGTTTAGTAATCTTCAATAAAATATGAAATAAAAACGCGTTTATTTATTATCATAAGTTTCTACTTATTTGCAGGCGGTCATTTATCAAATTTGAATGATTGTGTCAAACATAATTATCACCTGATTAATCGGCACCTTTCCCTGAACATACACATGGTTGATTGGTAATAATAGCATATGTTAATAATTTAAGAAAACATCTTTCCATGTTTGTGAATTAGTCCATATATAAATTATTCCGACAATATTGAGTCATAAAACAAATCAACATATTAATATATAAAAATGAAAAGTTGGCCGAGTTGACCCGTGCCGAGTTGGAAAAGGGCCGAGTACGTTTTAGGGCCGAGCTGACTCCGATTCTTTGCATTATCTTAATGTAACCCAATGAGAAATGTTAACTTTTCGGCTCAGCAATAATTGCCGATGTATTCTAATTGAAAACAGAAGTGGTGCATGAAATACTGAATAACATTTTAAAACGAAAAATGTAAAAATATTTTTAAAAAAATTAAATATTTGATGTGTCATGTTAAACAGTGCTACTCATTAGCCAATTACCTGGCCATCTTTTGCTTCTGTTAAACTTTGGAAATTAAAAAAAAATATAGTGATTAAGTATTTTGAATGGAAGTCAAAAATTCTACTTTGTTGTTTTTTTTTCAACTGTTCAATGAATTTTGAAATTTTAATAATTTCTGAGAAATTCACAAAAATGAAATAAATTATGCTACTTTACCCGTCGATCATGTTTTCTGGAGGGTGTTTTTGATCATTTGATGTTGCTAAAACAATACTAGCTCCTCCACCTCTATGTCCAACGTCAAACATTTTTATTTTGGAAAATTGTTTTCCTTGAGAACGAAATATGCAATCTGAATTAGTAAAACGCTTATTACGAAACTAATATGGCAAGCGTCTAAAAGTAAATTTATGTTCCTCATAAAAAATGCAGGTCATAGTTTTCACTTTATATTCGATCATAAGCCACTATATTTATGTGACGGAGCCGATAAGACTTTCTATCATGTTTTAAAGATTAAATTCGTTTGAAATGATTTAATTTGAGGATTTTCAAATAAGAATTCTAATACATAATAAAAATCGTACATGTTCAAAGTTTATAACATAGAACTGTTACCAGTTTTGTAATACACGATTAACACGAATATATTTTCCACATAAGGTTATTAATGAGTCAAAGCATTTTCAAGAGCTTAATTTTCAATTATAAATACATAGTTTTCCTACATTCATTCGTTCTTTCGTCCGTCCGTCCGTCCGTCCGTCCGTCAGTCAGTCAGTCAGTCCGCCCGTTCGTTCGTTCGTTCGTTCGTTCCTTCATTCCTTCCTTCCTTCATTCATTCATTCATTCATTCATTCATTCATTCATTCATTCATTCATTCATTCATTTATTCAATCATCCATTCATTCATTCATTCATCGAGAATGCAAAAAAAAAGGAAAGAGTTTACGCGAATGATAGAATTGCTTCAATACTTGAAAATTTCTTTTACCATATCAGCTTAGACTACATGTTTTGTTTGTTTGCTTTGCTTTTGTGCATCCCTTTTTAGTTTTCTATGATGCTTTGATTATATGCTGTGTGTTAATTTTCCTTAAACCCTATATTTATGCTAGTTGAGTCTTTGTTGTATGATCTGTATGCTTTGTTCATATTAAAACTCCTTATTCCCCATTCCATTAGGCTGTGCATGCAACTTAATTTTAGTTAACTTTGTTTGTTACCCGGTATGTGCTTTATCTTGTTTCTTTTTATGCTGTATTAGTTCTATCATAAATTTGTATGCACTTTTATAAGTAAGTTTTATTTATTTATCTATTTATTTATTGATTTATTTATTTTTTAGGAAACCTTCAATTACGTATTTATAAATTGTAGATGTTAACTTAAAACTATTACTATTTTATTAAATTTTTATGTTTTATTATTATTTTTATTTCACATTGCTATATGTATCATACTTTAATTTCTAGACTACAGTCATTTATTACTTTTAGAAACTGTTATTACCTTTAATACAATATGTACTGTGCATGTCATCAAACTATGCCTTAATTTACCATCTTATTGTAAAGTTCTTCTTAACATTGATATTTTTATTTCATGCTTAAAGCTGCTAATAGTTTTATATGTTTTTATTTTCAGAACTGTTATATGTTAGTAAATATGTTATATGCCTTTGTTACTGTCGATAAATAGCTTATTAGCTAATGTTTATTGTAATATGTAAACCGACTTAAAATAAAGTTTCTTGCATCTTGTATCTTGTAGTCTCGGTCAGCACTGGCACACTAAAACAATTTCTATTCTATTCCATTCTCGGCACTCACATCGGATAGACTTAAATTTGTGAATGTATAAACGGATGAATCATAGTGATCATACAGAAGCATGCTGTTGTGTAAGGCTGGTTATAACATAAACTGGGATATGCTGTTGTTAGGTGTTTTATAGACAGGACGATACAATAATACGAGATAACTTAAAGATGTTAAAAGGGGAAAAACATTACAGCTCCAAAACTTTGCAACTAAAATTGGCAATACTAACCATCAACACTGATTTAGATGACGTCAAGATTTACACATACTGTAATCTTAAACATGCAAACTTATCAAACTGAATAGGCATCAAAATTTGAATAATTACATTTCTTTATGAAATTTCCTTTCTTATTCAGATTTTTAAGATTTGCGAATACATGTATTGCTATATAATGAGTAACAATTATGTGAGATGATCCTTGAATTATACTAATATGTTATCAATTTGACGCTGTCATCATTAAATTCTTTCAGGCAATTTATAAAGTTATTTAAAGGGTTGGCTTTTGTATCATTTACATTAATTTCTTAAAATATTTTATAGTTAAAAATAGCGCTTACAATTAAAAACGCATTCTGCTCAGATTGTGTTAAAACCACATGATTGCATAATTTATTTTTTAATACGAATGAATTAAGAAAGTTTTGCTAACTGGTAAAAAGTAGCGCTGGATGAGCATTAATTTGCAATTAAAGTAGTAAAATGTATAGACGGTGTTTTTTAACTTCCATACAAAATACTTAAATTAATCACTATAATTATATAACTGAACTGAATACCAACAGAATAATAAAATATTGTTCAGCTACATGACACAAGAGTTCGTTCTTTGTCGGAAAGCGTATTAAGACTAAAAAAAGCATTTGAGAAATAATGATAATATCATTTTTGAAGTCTATTAGGCTTTAAAACAATACAGATTTCGCACTGCTATTACGATGTTACCAGATCTTCTATATACATGTACATTGTTTTGGTGGATCTATTGATAAACTGACCATAACCCTCTAACCCCGAGACTATTAACGGGAAATATATTATATATCATGCTGTTAGAAAGCACCTGGCATTGTATATAAATATTGTATATAAATGCCCGCTGGATCTTAAAGATATTTGAAAGTCGACAGTTTGCTTTAAAAGAACTTATTTTACATTGACATTAGAGATACTCCAGATCTATGCAAATCTGATATTTTCCAGGCTAATTCCAGGGTAGAAACAAACTTTAATAGTTACAATTTAATAAATAAAGTGATATATGTTAAATGAAGTCGGTGAAGTCGGTGATGAATTTCACTATATGTTAGTGTGTCCTTTTTTCTGTTTTCAAAGAAAGCGATACATCCCAACTTACTTTTTCAGTAGACCAAACGTGTTAAAATTTAAGGAATTATTATCAACAGAAAATTTTGATCTTCTTAAAAATATTGTATTTTTAGCACGTTCTATTATTGAACATTTTAAGACTAATAGCTAGAACAAGACAGGCCTAACGATTTTCTAAGTTAACTTCAAATGAATTCAAGTTCTTCCTCATTTTCATATATTGCTCCCTGACTCTCTTAGTAACGAACGATTTAATATTCATAGCCTTTCTTAGCGGTTGTAAATATTTGCAATATCGTAGTATTGTCTAGGTACGTGAAAAGCGTGCACCTGTAATGACATATTAGTATTTTCTCACGCCACCTGATATTCCTTTGCATTAGTTTACATTAGTATGTATGATAATTTGATAAATAACTATACAATTTATAGAAGAAATAATAACAAAATGTGTTAAATTTTTTTTATTTTTTTAGTATCATAATGCTCTACTACTCTTTTGTTACACCTTTTCTAGAAGTAAACATATATATTGTATTACATACATGTATGTTCATGTACTTACTATTTATCAGTTAATCATAAATGTATATTTGGAAACATAAACAACATTTCAGCAGTTTTGACAATATAATTACTGTCCCCATGTGATGAAAAAAGTTTAAAGTAGAATTTGTATTATGTATCATGTTACCCACTCTTTATTTTATGTTAATCAGTCATATTGTTACTATTGTGACGTGGCTTCTAATAAAAGTGATTGTTGTTGTTGTTGTTGTTGTTGTTGATAATAAGTTCAACACGTTGGCCGCTCTATTGAAAACAGTGAAGATATATAACGGTAAAAGTTTGTTTATATCCTATGATCAGATGGGGAGTGGGGTAGGAGGCACATTTGCTGAGTTTCAAATGACATCTAAAACATTTATGCTAGTCGACTATTTCACATTTAGAACACTTTACTATCATGTTTGCATCCTATAATGCCTCATTACATGTCACTCACCTAACTGTTACACCATTTACCCATTTTTGACATAGATATATCTAAGTGATGTGATATTGGGAAAGGGATCTTACATATACTCTACTGTTATACCATCAATAACAGATTATATAGAAAAACATCATATAAGTTTTGAAATAATTTATTATAACATGACATTTGAGCAGATTTTTAATGGTAGTTATGAAAACGTACATCATAATATTTTGTTATAACTTGTACATAATTTTTTTACTTATCTAATTAAAGATATTACATAAATAATAGACAGTATACAATTCGATATCAAATAATATCTTCGTTTATTAATGTAATTTATCACAATTGTGAAGAAATGCAAAACTGAATGATTTACAGAATATATTTCTATTTCAATAAAGTTATTTATTGTTTCCCTTGACAAATGCACTAGTATTTTAGCAATAAACTGTACAATTCACATGTAATATTATGTCCCAGATTTGACATTAACTATAATATCTGTCTCTGCCAGCATTGTACAATCATCATAATAAGTTCACTTTATAAGCATTTTATTTATATTTTAAACACCACTTTAAAATGTCACCGTGACGTAAAGTTTTTGTTCATTTATCTAGACTCTGTGGGTCTGTCCTGTGTAAAGTGTGAAAACGGGTAGGAGGAGTACATAACTGGTTTAGACACCGGCGGGGACTGTGGTAGTCCGGAGGATTGTGGAAGTCCGGAGTAAGGATGGTAGCCCGAAGCTATACTTGGTAACATTGACTGATACGGCGTTGTAAAGAGTCCATGTGTGGGAATCCCACCCCATGTATATCGCAGCGAACTTAAGGTTTGCGAAGCCGCTAATCCTGAAATGCTTCTTGGTGTAAATGCAGATTTAATTGAACTGTCTATGGTGGTTGGAGGATATGTTGGTGCCGCAATAAACGCGGGTACCGGTTCTGATCTTTTAGAAAGATGGTCAGATTCTGACTGTGAGTTAAATATTTGGTCGATCGCCTGAACTACGTCTCCCTGGCAACCGTGGAGAATTAACTGCAATACGTGTCTTTTCATATGAGGAAAAATGCGACGTAGCATGTCCATAGATTTGTTCAGTCCGTCTTGACTGTCTTCTGGGTTGCTGTGTAGATTGAACGTTTCTGGTACTGGAGATTCAGAAGAAGATGTGGTACTATGTGGTGACACTGACCCTCGACTATCTGGACTGTGAGCGGTGTCACGTAATGCCATTCCTAATGCTGTTGTATAACTGTCTTCAATACGCATTCGTTTCGCTGCTGTAAAATATAATAAAAGAATAATAAGTAATTGATACTCAAAACATGCACACATTTGATAAAAAAAAATGCAATGTCATAGATGAATATAAAACATACAAACACACGTAGTTTGTTAGGATAATGTATGTTTAATAATTATAGGTAATAATTATATAAGTTAACAAAGACGCTTTAACATTTAAAAGTGTTAATTTAAAGTAATGTTCAGATGTACGTTAATGATATTTTCATCAAATAAGGAACTAATTATTATATGCACTGTTAATGATATTTTGATCAAATAAAGAACTAGTTATTGCATACAATTTAACATTAAACATAAAAACTTACGAGGAGGTTGTTCGTTGTCGCTAGAATCACTGTAACTGCCTGTTGAGCCAGCCCGGACTCTACTCTCTGGGTAAATCGACCCTGTCGTCTCCAGTCCTTGTGGAATACTGTTACTTTGTGACGCATAAAGATACCCCATCTCCCGAACTTCAGTCTCTTCTTGTGCCTGCTGACGTCTTAGGGCAACCTGGGCCGCCATTACTCTCTGACGCTCAGAAATCAACGTGCATTTCGCGCAAACACAATCTCTCCAGCGACAATAACGTTTATGTCCTTTTAATGCTGAAACAACGCCGTGGTTCCTGCATCGAGCACATTTTGGTGTTCTAGGATATCGATCAACAGTACGTAGAAATAATGGTCCTGGAATAGTAACAGCAGCTGTAGTAACAGGCAGATTATCACCTCCAGTTATTCTATCGTCATCCACAGTGTTAGTCATTGTGATATTAACAGATTAACAGTTGAGAAAAAAATGTTTATTCTATGACAAGCGAGTAGCCTCCGTCGACAAATGTAAGTGAATGATTTTCCTACAATAGTGTGTGTTATATACGACTATTGAGAAATCCAACCCCTTTTTGCAATATGATACTTGTCTTTTGTACGGAGGGAAATTCTCATTGGCAGAAAGAAATGAGTGACACTATTACGTGTACCTGTAGGAGAGAGTAATAGTTATTTTGTCTTAAAATATAGTAAAATAATTTAGTTTAATATGTCAAATTTATCATATTATCCGAGACTTCTTAACAACAAGTAACATAATTTACTTTGCAGAACAACTGCCGTCTGTTTATAATCAATATAAACATTTTATGTGATTAAAATGAAATTCTAATATTTTTAATTATTGTTTTCTTGTATTTCAAATGTTAGATAAAGACGCACTTGTAGCTTTTGCTGAAGGTCTGCCTAATACGATGCTATTTTAAACATTTCTTTCTAAGATAAATGTAAACTATTAACATTGTTAGTATAAGTAAAATAGATGTTATAATAACACAACAAAATTCAAATACATAACTATTGTAAAGCACGTATTTTGCTTACTGTACATAAAAATTTGGTTAATATATAAAGTAATGTAAATTGTTTTTAAAGTTACAAATGATATATACATAAACGACATAAACACATACAAATATTCTAATCAAAAAACAAAAAATACCACACCATTGTCGTATAAGTGGAATTTCGTGTAGTATGTTTATACAGTTCACAACAATTGAACACAATAGTAATTCAATTTTATTTCAAATACCTGGACGATATACGTAAAATAAAATAACATTTTTTTATCTTTTTTTTCAAGTAAGATATTAAAATTAAGCAATGAGTGTTGGGGAATACACTCATATAGATTTTTGACCAATGGAAATTGTTGTATAAAACTTCGACTGTTCATTAAAGCGTTCTGTCTTTCTAACATTTTAATTTAATAATAATAATAATAATTATCATGATGATGATGATAATAATAATAATAATAATAATAATAATAATAATAATAATAATAATTGTTTAAAGCACAAAACTTAGCGTGCTCGTCTGGTTAAAAAGCAAAATTGTCAAATATTTTAATATGTTATGTGTTTGTTATATATCGTTAATTTATAATTGTTTGTTTGAAACAATTTATATATTAGACGCATTTTTTTTTATAAAAATTGCTGAAGTACCGAATTCGTATTATATATATAGAATAATCATATTCTTATATATGTATGACTTGAATTAACCATGTTCGTTTGACATGAAATACTAAACATAAAGTGCAGAATAGAGGTTTTGAGTAAAGGAATGGGTGTTAAAAGGCTTTAATTTTAAAAAGTAACGTCATTTAAAGGACATCAATGCAGAAAGTTTCTGTAAATAATGTTAGGACAGAGCAAAAAGAATAAATATTCAACTAGTGAGATGTGACAACTTCAATCAGTAGTTTCCAATTAACCCATCACTAATCAAAGAAACCCGCCAATGCTTACTCGCTTCATCTCATTCATCATCTTAAATGAGTAATATCACGAAATGTTTCTACCGTTATACGCGAGGTAATCCGAACCGTTTTCTATCTATCTAAGGGGCCATGTCAATGTAAAGTGTCGCCGTATTTTCACTTTATCAGTGCTTTTATCAACACCCAAATTCTTATTTTGTCGCGACTTGATGATCAAGTTGGCGGCTTTCTTTATTAAGGACCCTTTTCAGTCACTTTCATCCTTGACTATACTGTAACTAACCAGACTTTTACAATGATATCTGATAAGAGATGTAGCAATTTTGTGTAACACTTAACATGTTCAATGTGTTATATTAGTTCTTGTTTTGACACTTGTACTTATTTGACATCTTAAATTAAATTTAAACTGTAATAATCCTCTTTATATACCTTCAACATACAACGTTTTATAGTTTGGCTTCTTGTTACCAAAATATCAGAACTCTTTGAATAATCTTTTTATCGTTTTTTAAACATATTAATAAACTATGAACAACTGACTGTAAATAACAATGTTAAAATATCCTTTAAACTTTTTTTATTTAAAAGAAGAAAAGAAAAGAAACTACCTTTAACTTGCCGAGGAGGAAATGTTGACTTTCAGGCACAATTGATTATCTATTAAATATTTGATTTGGGTAATTTACTTATTCACATTCCCAATGTCAATATTTTGTTTAATATTAACAATATTAACAAGTAACGTCTATATAATTTATGTTCTCATAAAGTGTCAATAACAATTGCATTTATTTGTAAATTTTCTAATATATATTTTATGGTTATCTGAGGTTATGTAAGGTTTCGGAGAACCTAATGTTCCACGGGACAGTTCACACAGAACTGGAAAGAAGAGATCCCCGAGATCAAGGAAACAGAGCAGAAACAGATAGTTGAAACCCGTAGAGTTGGTTTTATTGAAATTGTCTATGAGAGACAATGGAAAGCACAACATCTCTCACACCCCCTAGCACCGGCTTAAACAGGAATCGAGACCATCAAAATGTAGGGTCAAAATAAATAGCTACTGTCACACAACACGTGTACTTAACTATTGTGTGTATATAATCATAAAGGAAATGGGAGATAAAGGTGCATTTTGTTATCCCTAAGTCAAGGGTTTTGGGGTCAAAATCTCTTTGCTTTTTACGAAACAAATTAACAAACTGTTTAACTCTGAGTAGTAAGTTATTTTTTTAAGCCGTAAAGAAATATTTGCTAAAATATTTGCTAAAAATTATCCGTATTCTTTTTATTTTTATTTCTCTATTCATTTGTTTTTGTAAAAATTAGATTTTAATATATTAAGCATATTCATCTATGAATTGATATTTATATTCACATTTCTCTTTCATGCCATTAAAATGTCAGATGATTTATAACTAAAATGTTTAATTTCAGGTTGCTTATGTATCTATGTGTAAGTTTCACTATTGCTGTGTGTTGAGCCTTGCCTAAATAATAATAGATGAATTGGAATTGAATATTAAAAAAATGATGTAACAGTTGCTTAATTATTAGGATGTGTGACGTATTGTCTTGCTTGTCAAATATAAACTATATATTTTCTTATCCAAATGGCGACTTTTATGACATTATTTTTCATTGTCATTGTTTTAAGCTGAGTTCATTAATCTGAGTATTAATATTTAAACATTTAAGAATTGTGTTTAGTTATTTCTATGACTAATAATATAAACATGAACTTATTATTGTAACCATCTCTACAGACAACCAGTTGAGACATGTTTAACAATATCTTGATGAAAGTGTCTACAACCTTTTCACGTGCAATACTACCCTTGAACGCTCACGTGAAAATCATTGTACCTTTCTATACATGACTATTGGTGTCCCTTAATCAAAGGTAACTTGCTACAGTATTATATTTAAATGAGTCAGTAAAGTGGCTCGTGTCAAATGATATATCGTTTCATCTTGTATTATTGTACTGTAAGTTCTGTCGCCCTCTTTTTACATTTAATAACAAGGTTAAACGATGATTTTGTGTTCTCTTATACACATAGTTGTTGATCTTATCATCATGAATGAGATAACGGGGGAAAAGACAAAACTTGGCAACAACATTTTCAAACGTTTCACGACTTTTACTATATTTGTACGTTTATATAAGGCAACGAGTAAAAGCTTATTTAATAGGACGGCAATAAAAACATAGATAGTCTTCACCGTTATAGAATAAATCCTTTATGCATTATATAGACTATATCAAGACATTCTCTGTTTTAAATACCATTTTTGTTGCTTGGGCTTTGTAATGAGTTGCACAGTCTGTTCTATTTAGGTTTTGAAAGATTCAATCTCAGTTAGATTTGTTATCGTTATAGCCGCTAAAATATTCCATTCAAGTCACTCTTCCAAAAAGCCATTAATGGGTTCACACTCGTAGCCATTTAGCAATTCTGCTACACCTTGTCTTCGAGTTGGTCCAAGGCGAACTTAACGGTGTCAATTAAAACAAAGGTGTGTAAGCTAATATAAATACTTACAATGAAGATAGATAAGTAAACTATTTCTTACAATAATGTTATAAGTGGTTTTAAATTACACTGAAATTTTGTTGATTTGTATTAAGATCTGCTTTCTGTAAGTGATATTTATTGATATTACCTAGTATTGACAAAGTACGTATGCTCCTTTAAAAATATGATCGAATTTTCATTGACTTGAAGTGTAAAAGACTATATATCTGCTGCAAAAATCATTGGTTAAATAAAAACAAACACACTACTTCTAATATGCTTGTATGAACTAAATATGGAAATAAATTAGCTTAAAAGCGAGTGGCGCATGTACGAAATTAATGCTTAACAGATTCATCTCTTTAAATAGCAGAATAATGTTCTGTTTACGTACAATGTGTATTACATTCTATGTTTGTTTGTTTTTGGGTTTACGTCACATCGACACAGTATAGGTCATATCGCGACGTTCCAGCTTTACTGGTGGAGAAAGACCTCAGGAGCCCTTCCGTGCATTATTTCAGGCACGAACGGGCACCTGAGTAGAACCACCGACGTTCCGCAAGCTAGCTGGATAGCTTCCTCACATGAAAAAATCCAATGTCCCTGTCGGGATTCGAACAGTCCCTGTCGGGATTCGAACACGCAGCGGTGAGGGGCAAATGGTTTGAAGTCAAAGACCTTAACCACTCGGCCACGGACGCCCCAACATTCTATGTTACAACTATTTCAAGAATCGGCCATAAGATAATGAAATTAATATTATTTTCACGTTGATGATCTTTAAACATTTCATAAGATATACCTTTATAACTACTGAGTCTCGTAGCTTATGCTCTAATTTACACAGTATCAGGAACTTCTTATAGATAACAAGAGAGAACAAGCCTGTATATACATGCTACTCAATTTGGAAATAACCGGTAAAATTCAAACAAATCAATCATTTGAAGCAATCCTAAAAGTGTATTGTTGCATTAAAATTACATATATTAACGTTGTTTATGAACAATTGAATACATAATTCAAGACCCGTAATCGTTGATTTGTAACTTTGTTATTTTGTTATAAATAAACTACAATGATTTTTCAAAAATAATAATTGTTGTATACCTATTTCAGTTACATTTTATATAATTAAACATCTGATTAATTGTGTAGTATGAATAAAAGCTAAATTATAGCCTGTCACAAAATATCATAATTATATTTGATATGAATCAATTAGGAATTACAGAAAGAAAGTAACCGCCAGTGTTGCTTACAAAAATAAGCTAGTTCGTCACTGATAACGTTTAGTGTGTCAACAACTTTCGCTCGATTTATTACAAATACCAATTTTTTTTTTCATTTTTGTCCTAAGTAGTAAGGTATTGCTGAATCACCAATGTAAATCTAAAATTATTGTGATTTATTATAAACTAAATGGTTCCCCAAACATTCAAAAACGGTTATATTTACATTGAAATTGACAATTTAATAATACATTTGATTTTCTGTATATATTGTAATAATCTGTCTAATTATACTTGTTATAAACACTTTCAATTTTTCTCATATCGTTTTTCAATTAAACAGCTATTAGCACTTTACGTGAAGTGATCGGTTGAAAGATAGTGTTTCAATTTCTTTCGGTTGGTCTTATGTAGGACCCCCGGTAGGTAGATCCTCTATAGATAGCATACATTTTACCTGAGAGATTATAATAAAACAATGGAGGGCTGGTTTATAGTTATTAAAATAACTAAACTAAATGCTTTTCTTTTTTAGACAGCATGCCTGTAATGGCCCGTCTTCATTGTTTATCTACTTTGTTATTCATATTTTAATAAGGTTACTCTAAATGTTTTACTTATTTCGTTTTAAAAGTGTGAGAATAGCTAATGATGTGAAGTATTTAACGCCTGCAGAAACTGAAACGCTCCAAGTAGAAACACAGGTGGCAGTATCAGTGTTTGGACACCCCTCCCCAACCCTGTCCCTGGACCCCTCCTACAACCCTGAAAAAAATAATTCAACACTCCAAGACTTATTATAAGATACCAAATACAAAACCAGCGATAAAATTATTTAAAAAAATCCAATTTCAAAATTATAGTTATCGAACCCAATCTGTCCCTGGGGTGTCCAAACACTGATACTGTCACCTGTGAATAGAAAAACCAGGTTAACCAAAAAACATGATAAAGATTTTAATCTTGCGCAATTAATTATCAAATGTAAAAAAACACTACTCTATCAATCATTTAGTACTAATTTGCTATTAAAATGACATCCACTTATTTATGTAAGACAGATCTTTAAAAAGTAACTATCATTCTTGTTTTGAATGGTCATATATAAACACATTTTACAATTAATGAATATTATAAATGTAAATTTATCCTGCAAAGAATTATCTTCTGGGCCTCATAATGGAAACAAAAGAAGAGAAATAAACATTGTATATGTTTACAGATCACTGAGAAGCCACAAAGGTGAATATAAGTAACACTTTCCACTGATTCACTGAAATACAAGACAATATAGAATATATAGACTGTTGTAAGACAAGACGCTGGTGAGGTGTATTATATGGTAGAAATATTTCTACCCGGCGTTGTAGGAGGTCAAACTAAATGTTTCAATTTTTATCATGTGGGGGAGAAATAGATATAGGCGAAAGTTTCTTAAAACAAAGTTATTTTGACAATCACGATGATAATCTAACTCTTGTGTCAAAAGTTTCGATCGCTTGGGGGTATTGGGTGTAGCCAATTAGTTTATAACCTATCTAAGACGTTCATATTTATAGTGTTACACATAAATAAATTGTTTACTACAATATAGATTAATTTCGAACTTATTTCATTTACAAAAATATCTGAAAACATAACAAAAGAAATTGTAATGATCTTGTTTTTAACCTTATTCATTAAGAATATCATAATTTACTATGAATCAATTAAATACCATAACAATGCAATATAGTCATTGTAAATATTTTATTATTAAAAAAGTTTTATTTGAAAATTGCGGAATATTGAATTTTTGAAATTGACCTAAGAAGTACGTCATGTATTGTAGTTTTCACACAGTAAACAGACATTTCATATTTATATACATGAGACTACGACTGTATGTCTATGATAAAACATTGAATTCCTTGGCAGGTCAAATAAGTTTATCTCCGGTCTCATATATACCACCATTCTTGAACTTGATAATTAGTCAAACACACACCGGGAAGACAATGGAACATCAAATGTTTCACCTTGTCTTTCATGTCTTATTTCTCTTCACCGCCGTTGCTGCAGAGGAAATTGAAAAACGTATGTATGAAAATCTTACAATATTTAGATAGCTATACATGTATAAAGCTGATTGGTATTAATATATTTAAAGATTAGCGGACAGCTTATTTTTGACATGTATATTGTCATTATGTTATCATTGTAAACAGCAAACTAAATTTTAAGTTGTCCCAGAACCGTGATTACACCTAATTTAGTCCGGTTATAACACTGCATGTCTTTTTTTATTCTTTATGAAGGTCAATGTTTTGTAAGTATTTCTATGTGTACTTTTCAAGGTTCTACTGTGTGTTATGGTGATCTAGGATGTTTCAGTACAGGTGGTGATTTTACTAGCCTTCATAGACCAGTAAATCTGAGCCCTGCCTCACCAGCATCCATCAATACCCGCTTCTTGTTATTCACAAAACAAAATTCCCGAAACACCGCCTATCAACTTCTGAACGCAAACAATTTTAACAGCATCAAAAATTCCAATTTCGTTTCCTCGAAGAAAACAAAAGTTATCAGCCATGGTTTCATTGAGAACGGCTTTACAGACTGGATGATGGTAATCATGTTTATGCTTTATACTTGTCTAATCTTTACAAAGATAATTGATATTAGCCGAGCTTTCTATCCACATATCGAAGTTAATGTATGATTTTTATATACTCTCTCGGAGTTGTGTTAAGTTTGGTTTTCTCGACCTTATTCAGACCCCGTGTCTTTGTGATATAGATCATACGTATACTGGTTCACAAAACCGCTATTTATATGTTCAGATAAATATGAGTTCTACAGGTCATACAAATATGAAAAAATAATATTTCATATTTATATTTCACCATGTGTCAGATTTTGTCTATGTAGATACCTTGATATATCAGAATCCAAAATGTTGATGGTAGATTTGGTTTACGATACCAATATCTAACTTCAGTTAATCTTTTCTTTGTTCATATAGCAATACCGGAACAAAGTACAACTTTGTACTTTTATTTCCTCTATAATACATAAAGAAAATAAAGAAAATTTGTAAAAAAACATCTGGTTTATTTATAGCAAATGAAAGACGAGCTATTGAAGTACGATGACTATAATGTGATCCTACTTGACTGGGGCGGTGGTTCCAAACCTCCTTACACACAAGCGACGGCTAACACCAGAGTTGTAGGAGCAGAACTGGCTAAACTTATCCGAGTCTTACAGGTACAGTCGTACATATATTTCCTGCTACAAGATATAATCATCGTTAATCTAATAAAGAATTGAAATTAACTTTTTGCATGGAATGTTTTGTCTCCTACGAACAATTATCATAAAGTATGAAAATTAATTTTAATGAGCATGTCATATTCTTATAAAGTTCTATTAAATTTGTTTAATTTCAAGAAATTTTTTATTTTTGTATAATTTTGTTTATATGGTTTATACTGAATAGCATCAAAGTGTTGAGATTTATTATTTAAGGACCAGACAGCGACCAGAGCTGAAGATTTTCACTTGATAGGACACAGTTTAGGAGCACATATCTGCGGATATGCTGGAGCAAGAACTCAAAATTTAGGACGAATCTCTGGTAACTATCTCATGATAAATCAAATTCATTCTTTAATCAAATCGCAATTTTATGCATGTTGTTAATCGGGTGATAAGTTGGATTTATAATGCTATACCTTATTCAATAAATTTATCTTCATATTAACCAGGTCTGGATCCTGCAGACCCATATTTCCAGTACACACCAACTAGCGTAAGACTGGACCCTTCAGATGCAACATTTGTTGATGTAATGCATACAAACGGAGCAAGCATTCTTACACTTGGTAAGGAGCATCAATGTTTATTTGAATGACGCTGTTACACGTGTACTTCGTACTAGAACTTGTTTTTCATGAAACAAAACACATCTATCTCAGTAACTATAAACAGAACCTCTGACAACAGTGTCAGTGCTATTTTTGGCATGCAGTCTAAAGCGTTGTGTTTATTTGCTTGTTTTCTAATGCATTAACTTCTTCCTGATATGGATTTAAAATGTTGTAAAAACTCCAAATAATCTTTGTCTGTAAAATAAAATGTGTATTTTCTTTCATTTTTCGGAGGCAGTAAACATCCTTTGTTAATTTAGACAAAGCTCTATCTTGACCATATCTTTAAATAAAAGATACATGTATATGTTTTATATGATGATAAGGTTATGGTATGGTACAAGCATGTGGCCATGTAGATTATTATCCTAATGAAGGACTAAATCAACCAGGATGTGACGCAAACCCTGTAACCAAGCTTCTAACGGAGGGAGATATATACGAGGGTTTGTTTTATCTAGAACGTTAAAATACTATATGTCCTCTTGCTACGTTCCTTGACTACTAGTTTGTTATATATAAACTTCAATGATAGTGCATGTAACAATACAAATTTACATCATACATGAATATCATAAACAAGATTAATGTATATTTGTAAATATATGTTGTATCTAGAAATATGGGATATATTATGAATACCGTACTCTTTTTATCCCGCAAATACTTTACAAGGACAAAACAATTCTACAATTATATTACAAGACATAAAGCTCCGTGTGATATTTTACCTCACTATAGAAGTATGTATGCTGTTTATTCTTCATAAATGTATATTTAGGCGGGAAACAAATCGTTGCATGCAGTCATTTGAGAGCACATCATTATTACACTGAATCTATCAACAGTAGATGTCCATTTAACGGCTACTCTTGTTCAAGTTACGCTGATTTTGAGGTATGTTTTATACTTTAATGCACTATCTCTTTTAAACAAGTATTTTGTGCTGACATGCTAGTGAATTTTAGTGGAAACTCACTGTAAAACACCTCTTGATGTTACATTGATGTTACATTATTTGATTATTAACTTTACTTGTTGTGGGGACATACTATGCTAATCCTTGACTTAAATATTTTAATGACAGTAAGCTATTGAAATCTATGGAATTCTAACTCTAATTTGAATAAAAGAATGAATAATCTATGTATGGGAAGCTGCGTACATGTTCTGTTAAGTTGGTCTTTTGATAAAACAAAACTGCCACTTTTTGAATGACACTAGATATGTATATTGTGACTACCAATGCTATGTAGAATTTTAAAGATAATATATCTACTTTGTGAAAATTATAAGCATGTTTATTTTATATTTACAAAGAGACTGTGTAGCAATTATCAATATTTTTTAATACCACATTGTATATCTTTAATTTTCCTTGGTTATAAATTTTGTGCATAAGTATTAAAAGCAACAACAACAAAAATGCATGCTATTGTAAGCGGAGAACAATATCGCATATGCTACAAAACAAACCTAAATATAATTGTTCTTCAAGTCTTGAAATATTGTGTCTGTATTAGTAGAAATCACATATTAAAGGATAGACGTTTTGATTGATATAATGAGTTGTTTATGTTATATTCTAGCGTGGACTATGTCTTCCTTGTAGCGGAGGACGATGTGGATATATGGGATTCCATGCAGATAAAACAAAACCTCCTGTAGGAAAAACACACGTAAAATACTTCTTAGACACTGGAAAAGTTGCTCCGTACTGCCGTATGTTTGCGATATGTTTTCTTCTGTCCATAAGACAATGTTGTGATGCAAATAAAATATTAGTAGTTTAAAAGTAATCAAGATGATCGTCTTTTTAACGAGAAAAAATATTTCAACATAACACATAAATACCATTAAGCATATTATAGAAAATATCACTTTGTTGGAATATGTATAAACACGTGATCTTTGATCTATTTATCTGGAATATAATTGGGGAATTTACAACTTATTTCTATGTTCATTTATTATATTGTAACGTGCAGAAATAAGTAGTTTATTCAGAACGTTATGTTTCAAAGGTTACCATTACCAAGTTGATGTGCAATTTGGAAATCTTGGGGCTAAGTCACAAAAGGGAACGCTTTATATTAACCTGATTGGTAGCAACGGGCAACTGGGAGAGCAACAACTAAACACAGAGTAAGTCATACTGATGTGAAAATTTATGTTTAATATATTTGCTCTGTTTAAAAGGCCCCTGTTGTATGTGTAAATGAAATTTTAAAGTAAGATAGATATAATAAAATGCGGGATTTAGTAATAAAGAGACTTTCAACCATCATCCGAATAAGGCTAAAATTTATAGACAATGACTATATTGATTTGAATGATTACTAAAGTCGGACATTGCATTAATTAGCAATAACGTCGTATTAAAGGTATAGTAAACGCAAAGCAGGGAAAGAAAAACTTAACGGTATTTATCTTCAAAACGGTAAAGTTAAGTGAAAGGCAGAAGATATGTGATGCCATAACATATTTTTGTGAATGGACTAACTGACCATGGAGAATTCATACCGTATTTATTGAATTCAGAAAACATTTGTACAAATGGCCACTTTCAAATAAAATATGGTGAACAGAGATTTATACTCAAAATAAATGCCAACTGTCTGTCTAAGTAATGTTTTGTAACCATAGAAATGTTCCTTGTAGTAATGATGTATTTAAGTAAGATATAACATGCATGTATAAATTAATGTTTTTAAAATACATGTTTAAATCAGTATAAGATTGGTAAGTGGAGACAATTTTATCTGATGATTCCATTACTTAGTTACTACTAGTGTATGATATACTGAAGTAACACATGAAACATATATTCCTCAGCGTGATGACAGTTCAGCCTGGACATACATACGGTTTTATGCTAACTTCCACACATGACATAGGTGATCTCACTCAGATGCAGTTTAGATGGGAGCTCGACTCTCATTGGTACAATCCTTTAACATGGTCCCTCTTGTCGTCACATACCATTCAAATAGACAAAGTCGACATCGTTAATGGTGAAACCGATGCCAAGTATGTCCACTTTTTATATAGATACAGTTGAAAATATTTTGGTTAATTTGAAGAAAATCACCTGGATTTAATACTTTGAAGAAAGTAACGATTCATTAAAATTTATTATTTGTTGAAGTACTCAAGCAGAATATGAGAATTTCTTTTTTTATTTAATATATTAAGCGACTTGAAAGTTTTATCAAAGGTTGTTAAACTTTGTGAAATAGATAGTTATTTGTTATTTTTCTGATAGTTAATATTATACTATTTCAGGAAACGGTTTTGCGGATTTAATGCCAGTGTAAAGAACTCGGAAACTAGAACATATCAACAGACATGTTAATGTATGAAATAATGTTGTATTCTTTGAAACGTATCAGACATAAACCGAATATATTATAGTTTTGTTATCATAATGATATGAGTATATGTCAGGTAAACATGTAAATCAAGCATCCTTTATTTCTCCGACAAGCTTTTTATAGTAATAACTCGCTGAATCCAGTCTGAAAGTAAAGTAAATATAATTGCCATTATTCTTAAAGATCTCGGGGTAAGGAATATTACATAAAAGCACAGTCATGGCCAGATTATTCTTTATTCAAACCATATCAGTCTTTCCAAATGACATACTATGCATGCATTGCATTTCAATTTATGATAAGATACCCCACTTACTTGTTATGTAATTCTCGAGAATGGAAATAAATTTCAATAGGTAACTTACGTCAAGTACGTGTATAAAGCGTCGTTCAAAAGATGCCATTTGGTTAATACAGATAAATAAAACGTTTAAAATTAAATAAAATTGGCGGTTATGATACTGGCATTTATGTTTCGTGTCAATTAAATAAATCATGAAAAAAAATATGTAAATTTCTATAAGGTGCTTATATCATCTTTAGGGATTCCGTTTTTTTTCTACTTTATAAGATCATAATTACCTGTATATTTGAATCTGTCGCCAGATCCACAATCTTCCATCATTTCATCGACTTCTTCTTTCTTTAATGGATCATTTCCATTTTCTGATAAAAGAAAAGATTAAAAAATCATAAATGTCATAAATATCGTTGTATTATGATGGGACTAAAATATATATGCACATAAAGGGAACAAATGTGTAAATGTTAAAGATGTACAGTATTACCTATAAGCATTGTATAATTGCGGTGTTCATTATTGCCAGAAAGACAAGTATAATTACCATGTACAGTATTACCTATAGGTAAAGTATAATTGCGATATACAGAATCATCTATTATGAGTATAATTGCGATGTGCAGTATTACCTATAAGTACGGAGTATAATTGCGATGTAAAGTATTATCTATAAGTAGAGAGTATAATTGTGATGTAAAGTATTATCTTTATGTAGAGAGTATAATTGCGATGTACAGTATTACCTATAAGTAGAGAGTATAATTGCGATGTACAGTATTACCTATAGGTAAAGTATAATTGCGATATACAGAATCATCTATTATAAGTAAGGAGTATAATTGCGATGTACAGTATTACCTATTAGAAGAGAGTACAACTGCGATGTACAGTATTGCCTATAAGTAGGGAGTATAATTGCGATGTGCAGTATTACCTATAAGTAGAGAGTATAATTGCGATGTACAGTATTACCTATAACTAGAGAGTATAATTGTGATGTGCAGTATTAACTATAAGTAGGGAGTATAATTGCGATGTACAGTATTACCTATAACTAGAGAGTATAATTGTGATGTGCAGTATTACCTATAAGTAGAGAGTATAATTGCGATGTACAATATAACCTATTAGTAGAGCGTTTAATTGCGATGTACAGTATTACCTATAAGTAGAGCGTATAATTGCGATGTACAGTATTACCTATAAGTAGAGAGTATAATTGCAATATACAGTATTACATATAAGTAGAGAGTATAATTGCGATGTGCAGTATTACCTATAAGTAGAGAGTATAATTGCGATGTGCAGTATTACCTATAAGTAGAGAGTATAATTGCGATGTACAGTATTACCTATAAGTAGAGAGTATAATTGCGATGTGCAGTATTACCTATAAGTAGAGAGTATAATTGCGATGTGCAGTATTACCTATAAGTAGAGAGTATAATTGCGATGTGCAGTATTACCTATAACTAGAGAGTATAATTGTGATGTGCAGTATTACCTATAAGTAGAGAGTATAATTGCGATGTACAGTATTACCTATAACTAGAGAGTATAATTGTGATGTGCAGTATTACCTATAAGTACAGAGTATAATTGTGATGTGCAGTATTACCTATAAGTAGAGAGTATAATTGCGATATTCAGTATTACCTATAACTAGAGAGTATAACTGTGATGTGCAGTATTACCTATAAGTACATAGTATAATTGTGATGTGCAGTATTACCTATAAGTAGAGAGTATAATTGTGATGTGCAGTATTACCTTTAAGTAGAGAGTATAATTGTGATGTGCAGTATTACCTATAACTAGAGAGTATAATTGCGATGTGCAGTATTACCTATAAGTAGAGAGTATAATTGTGATCTACTGATGGAACCACTGTTGTCTATATCTTCTGTTTGGAAAGCCTTCAGTAAGACATCCTCGTCAATCATACCCGATTGTGGAAGGTTTTCTAACATTTCACAAAATTCCTCAAAGTTAATACTTTCACTTCCTGCAACATAAATCAGTATCAGTTAGTGATTAGGCTGTTGATGTAGCATAATAAATTTATTGAAAGGTTTGACATTGCTAAGAAAGACTATATGAGAAATAAATGAGTAAACATATTTGAATAATTAATCAATTTCATCTTTTACAGTCATTGACTGTTCAACAGTATTATTATTCACATGTATGTCTGCATTTTATTTAAATCTCTTTGGTATCTAAATGGACTGAAGTAAGCATATTTGTCATGTTGCGGAGGCCCTATACTTTCGTTTTCAAAAATAATCACGACGCCGAAGGGAAACAACTGAGTAATGCATAAACATCAAAGAAAAGAAAAACGAATGTTTCAATCACTACAAAAATCCTAACATTTTGCTTTGAGTGCATACTGCAATTTTAACGTTTGGTATAACATACCGTCTTGTTTGACGGCAATTAGAGCGTCTAGGAGTTCTCTCGTCGGATTACATTCCGAAAATACAATGTGTGGAAGTTTGGATAGTGGAACCTCCCCAGTCTCGTTCCTAGATCTAGCATGTTCTCTCCATAGATCAAGGTAACTAGCTGTAAAACAATCAATATGTTACAACACATATCGTATCTAATGAGATATAAAACACACCTAATGTACATGAGCCTATTGTTATCTAGATAACAGAAATAACTTTATATTCATTTCTTACAATTAATCAAGAACTTGCTTTAGTTACTCATATATTTCTACTAAGGGTTTATAAAAACATTTTATTGTTGTTTATACAGTTCAGCCGAAAAGAGCTTTAACGTCCTTGATTTAAATACCTTTATATTTCCTAAGTTTGGCATCTGGTGTAAGGTCTTTCTGTAAAATAAAAACAAAGGAAAATTAATATATGTATATATATTATTTTATTTGTTAAATACATTTAAGCTAAAGAACAGAGTAGCTTGTAGCTTGTATAAAGGGATCATATATTTTCTCACACCTCACAAGTAACAAATTATTGAAATGCTTAAATATGGGGAAAAAACCATCAAAAGATCAGTGGGCTGTATATCTGCAAATTAGAAAACACGTTATAACTATCCATTGGCAAATCAGGCTGTTGTACACAAACATTACTGGAGTTAAACAATTTGAAAATTCATTCATTGAAATAATTCAAGGATAGAAATTGAAATTGTTTTTGATATTATATTGTCATATTAACACAATAAGAATTGATAACAATAGAACAATTTAGCCAATATTGATGTACACCAGCGTAAATAGAAACAATATTACTTTATTTCTTGCTGTTTTTTAAATTCTATTTATTATTTTTGTTGGGTTTTATGTCGTACCGACACAGAAAAGGCCATGCGGTGACTTTCTAGCTTTTGGTGCCCTTCCGTGTTTTATTTCACATGCACCCGAGTAGAACCACCGACGTTTCGTAAACGACCTGGATAGCTTCCTCACATGTATGAAATCCAAAGTCCCTGCCGGGATTCGAACCTACAGTGAGGAGGAGTAAGTGTTTTCAAGTCATACTTAAGAACTCGCCCATAGATGCCCATGCTAGCTGTTTTAATATACATGTAATATGAAAGTTATATTCCAAATGTTTTACGTGAGTGCACCCTGTGTGCTGAAGGATTTAAGCCATCATGTAACGGTAAATGATATCATAAAAATACATGAAATATTGGTTAACCTGATTAGCTAGTTCTAATGCGAGTTTTTCTTTTGTATTGACGAACATTTCGTGGTCCATACTGGTTTGAGCTGAAAATTAAATGCAGCCACATGTGACACAATATATTGTTTGACATAGACATACTTATATTGTAATTACAGAATATCAAAATAATAGATAGGTAACGTTCTTTCTTCAATACACTTAAATACATTCTTCAAAGTTAATCTGCTTACTTAAATGACAAAGTCGACTGTGATAAGCTACTTAAGACGACATTCGAGGCAGCTCCCTGAAGCTCAATGCTTATTCAAATCATTCTCAGACAGGTTACTGAATCTTGGACTTTATTGTAACCATTCTCGAAATAGCCTTCAAATAACTAGCCAGTGCTAGCGCCATATAAAAACACCAGCACTCAAACGATGAACCCTAGGTTGAGAGACATCTACTAGTAGTACATCTACTTGATAGTGCAGCAAATTCATAAAATGAGGAAGTGTGTATAGGTGTTTGACATCAATGTATACTAATATGGAACACGTCGATATTGAGTTTGTTTAACGCACACTATGCGTTTTCAAAAAAGACAACATCATTGACGAAATAATTTGCTTCATTTTTGGTCATAGAATGTTGTTTTTAATTTTACATTATGTATCTTGATCAGTGATTCAGCTCTCGTTAAGTTACCTCAAGAAGAGGTATATAAACCATTGTTCAGGACATGGCGTATATTCACCAATGGTAGGGTGCTTTTAACAACTGGCTTGTATGATATAATGAAATACATAAGAGAAAACCTAAAAATGAATAGAAATAATAAAATATGCTATCATTTATAACTTACGATATTTTAGAGGTAAAGATTTATTTACATTACATATAATAATGTACAAGTATTCACATTTCACGTAAAACGTTCTATAGAGTATATAACAAATATAGTTATAAAATTCGAAATGTAAACATACGTGTTTGTCCATCAGAGACAATCCTCAATATTGCAAAATTCGAGACATCTACGCCTTGCTGTCTTAAATATCTTCCAAATTCATTAACAGACACTTTACCATTATCATCCACGTCCATATCTGTCCACATCATGTGACCAAGCACGCGCTCAACATCTATACCGTCTGTAGTGATAAAATATAAAACTTTATAAAAACATGTAAGATTACATATTGAATGAATGTTACGTCGATTTCTATGACATGTGTTTATGAATGACAAAATGCTATCATGTTAACATTATATGTCTTCACTTCTGGTACAGGAGTGATCAGTGAATGCCCCTCCATGTTGACGATATCTTGTAAATACAACATATTGTTGTCCTATATTCCTTTCTAAAGAAAACACAACAACTGACATACATGTTCTTATGGCGGATAAAGAGGTGTAGGTTTGAGTTAAACAAGATATTAGGTTTAACGGAAGTTCTCAATTTTGGAAACTTGTGTGACCGCATTTCTAGACTTCCTTAATATATTGGAACCAAATCCTCACATTTTGTATGAGAATGTTTGTGAACATTGTTGATTACAATATTTAAAACAATAAACATATGCAAATTATTTAATTTTGATAAAAAACGCTTTACTAATAAAAAAACAAGTGTTTAAGTTTGTGGTTAAAGGACCAAACTAGTCATAAGAGAAAATTACAGAGAAAAAGAAAAGCAACCTTACTTGCACCATCCATGATTGTTGAGTTACTTTTCTTAAGTCAAAAGTCCTTGTAAGAGCATGTCAACATATGTCCTTTATATATTAGTATTTAACACATTATATTATGTAAGATAGACAAAAATAATAAATAAATCATTTTCTATCTAGTACTATTACAATACAACAGAAAGCAGTTTTGTGTATCATGAAAATGTTAACATATATTCATAAATTAAAATAATTATTTCTCCTGTAAATTAGAGACGAAACAATTTTAAACAATTTAATTGTTAATCAGAAAGTCAGACCAGGATTTTTCTCATATTTCTTTAAACACAATAACGTAAACGAATATCTATTTCAAAGCGGTTGTATTTCGTCTTTGTTTTCGTCATTTATCGAAACATGACCCGACACAAAGACAGGGTAAATTTTGCATAAACAAATTATAATAATGTAAATAAATTAAAGAAAGCAATTGTTTGACAACTAAGTTAAAGAAAGCCAATAGCAAATTGTTTGACAATTAATAAATTCATTTTATACCAATGTTATATTTTGTATCAAAAAGTGAATACAATTTTCATGTAAAGTAAAACATTATACAGTTAATATTACGTTTTAAATTCAATGAACTTTATATAAACATAAAAACAGCATTCAAATTATGAACAAACTTTTTCTTAAAGTACATACGACACCGACAACACCATATAAAAGTAAGTAAAAACTGTGATTTATTTGTTAATATAATAGATAAATTTCAAGCGTCATATAATTTATCAAAGAAATTTACACTGTAAAGTTGTTTAGTAAACATTTATGGTCCATTAAAGGAGACTAGATACTTAATGATCATTAGACAGATAAATCATTCGTCGGCTTCTACAACAAAACATTGTTTTAAACTTCACTACAATCTTTCAGTATTAAACATATCGCTCTAAATTTCAAATTGAGGAAAGAAAATTTGTCTTCAAAATTGTGCTTATTTATTTGTGTATTATGTCGTGATTGCACCCTTTATCTTCTTAATATTAGTTTACTACTCAATAGGAACTGTAAAGTTTAAAACATATTTGTATCTTAGTTTGGGGATTAAATCATATACATATATATGCAGAGTGCGTTAACGGAAGTGCAGGTTCTAGTATTAGTTATCCGCACTCCAGAGCATGCCCATTGATTGGCTAATTTTGCTGGGGTTTACTTATTGTGACGGCAGAAAAAGGGAAAGCGATAGAAATATCATATTTAGATGCTCGTTCAATGGTTACTTTTTTCTGGGGTTTCATATTGTGACAACAGGGAACGTGTTTTATGTTAACTATGATATAAAATAGAAAGAACATCAAAACACTCGGCAATCTGATTAATACTCGGGGGCTACGCGTGTCATAGTTAAATCGTTTACCTATAAAAGCACGGTGCGTTAACCGCGTTCAGGTATTATAGTTACCCGAACTCTTGTTACCGCACTGTCTCTCGTGGAAAAAACATAGGGCATGCTCGTTGATTGGCAACATTTTTGTGGGGGGGGGGGGGGGGGTACTTATTATGACGATAAAGAAAGGGATAATGATAAAGAAAATATATCCAGATGCCCTTACACTGCTTCATTTATTCTTGGGTTTCATATTGTGACGACAGGGAAAGTGATTTTATTTTTGCCTATGATACAAAGGAGAAAAAACAGCAAAACACTCGGCAAACTGATATACGTTACCTCATACTCATCAGACAGCCTCGTGTTTCGATGCTCTTTTCATTTACGTATACCGGTTTGAGTTTGAGCGTACTATTAAATATACCCGTATTTATTTAACGTGCTTACAGAAATGAATAAAATTTGCAATAAATGATACACTGATGGGCATATTCCAAGTTTTTATTTCTAAATTTGCACTAAATGATACAAAAATTCCGTTTCATTGTAGAAAATCATCATAGTAAGGTAAACTTCAACTTTCAATCATATGTGTATGTTTTTTGTTCAATACCCGTCTCTATGATTTATTTTATTTTGAAGATAATGAGTATGATATACCTACAGTAAGTATCAAATTCCAAGGATATTATAGTAAATGCTGTGCATTAGTCATTTATTCATCATGTTACCTGCAGCTCGTGCTATCATCATCAACCAACTTATATCCCAGTACATAAATGTGCATAACGTGTTACAAGTATTATGTTTGTTCTTTAACTCCAGCTCCGAGTGTAGTTTAGGTAAGTATAAATGATTACTAAGTGGAGGACTTTCAACTTCATAAAAGTGTGATTAAGTTTTAAACGCGCATCAGATCACGTGATTCCAGGTAGTTGAAGTCATACACTAGGGGCCTTGTTAATGTATGCACGACCAGCTTAAAAACAGTGACCCTCTATTGGTGTCACGTGCATATTTTGTCTCTGTTGCCTAATTTTATTATGTAACTTTCCTAAACACATAACATTTTGGAATGTTGGGGCCACATCTAAATTTTGGAATCCCACTTGAAAATTGAACCACATCTCTTTACTTTAACATAGAAGTAATGCATGTACTATTTGGGTAAACTTTATATTAAATGTAAGAGAGACTTTTCTCAGCGTTGATTGAACTTCTTGACTAATGTCGATTTTGTTTATCATTATATTAATGTCCATTTCACTAAAGGACGTCAATATTTATCTAATGCCTGTCATATCACAATCAATCAATCCCTTAAAAAATTGTAAACATAAAACCGCCATTGGACGTCAATAAAATATCAATTAGAAATGTACTAAATATTCCTATAAATGTCCATTTAACTTACATTTAGCGGTTAACCCTACTGATTTATCAATACACGAAACTGGTATAAATGTCAATTCACAGATAGATCAACAATTTAAACACACAGAACGGTTTGGTGTTTTAGTTATCCTTGTTGATAAATATGATTAATCTTAGTATGTAGCTAACCATACCAAGTTAAAAATGATATTTCAATGATATTATGTTATTGTTGTTTTTTTTAAATTCAAATACGATGCAACTGTTTGTTTGTTTGTTTATTTAAAACGGTTATTTTTTACGATATCTCTTCAATTTATACATCATTATTTTACGTGGTTTTAACATCTGTGTGACTGTGATTATTTGCTACGTTTGACGTTAATTTATCTTGAAATAACGATACATAGTCTAAAAGTAATTCAAATATGAATTACAAGACTTTTAATTAATACTTCAGTATATGTGTAACACATGCCTGTGTATGTTTATAATGATAGGTAAATATTCATATGTTATTTTTTTTAATGTAACATGTAACGAGGGAAACTGATCCAAACTAAACATTGTAACAACAAAAGGCGATATGTCTAAAGACGCAGATATAGTAGAATTATAGACAGTAGGATTTGTGTCTGTCATCGTGGTCATCTAAAAATCATGCTGGGCGGAAATAACATTCATTTGCTTTCTTAGCAGAACGATGATTTATTTGTTTTAAACTATAACTATCTTTTAAATGTCAAACAAAATATTTACATAGGAATTACAAAGTAATGTCAAATTTTGTTGTTTAAAGTATAAAATACCTTCGTTTCAACAGAAGAAAATGTTTTTATATTAAACGATAATTAATATTATAATATCAAAACTTGACGCTATGATGGAAACACATGCACAATAAACCCAAACAAGTACCACCCCTTTTTATTCCTGTGTTTTACTTATAAAACTTCTAGTAGGCAACAAGTTTCACTGTCAGAGAAACTTACTGAAATTTATTTCAACAGATTTTGTTATGTAAAACAACAAGAATATAATCAGTTTAGTATTAAAGATGCTTATCCAATTATAAAGTATAATATTTTTGTTTTCGTTTCGTAAAAGTGCTAAAGTTAAATGAATAATAGACTATATACGATAAATGTAAAAAAATATCACAGTATTTTTGTCACAACATAGACACATGTGTATCTTATACAGTTATTTTATATGTGATTTTGGAACAGTCAAAATGTTGGCCCGAGGTGGAGGGGGTAGTGTTTTGAACTGTTGCCAAAGGCCGTAGGCCGAGGGCAACAGTTCCAAAAACACTATCCCCGACACCGAGGGACAACTGTTTGACTGTTCCCAAATCACATATAAAATAACTGTTTTATTACCTGATCAAATAGTGTTTTAACAGAACTTGCAGAAGAAAAAAGGAACAAGAAAATAGTTTTGCACATATGTTAATAATTAAACTTAATACTTTAACTATGTCACGTCACGTCTGTTTTATGATCAAGATCGTTGGACGTTTCAAGTGGGAATCCTCTATGACTTCAATGACGTCAGAGCACGCGCGGGAGACAGTTGAAACTATTGACCGGTCAACAGTTCGCGAACGTTGACGTTTTTAGAATTTCAGAAAACGGTTAAAAATACCAAATAACATTTATATAAGGTATCAGGTAATAATAATATTTATTAATGCAAATATCTATATATTATGATGTATATCCTAAATTTATGTGCTTATATGTTTAAACCATACCCTTTATTTGATGTTTTAATTATCGTAAAACATGTAATGAATGCGATGGTATGTAATTTCTCTATTCTGTTTAAAATCTATGAAAATGGGAAATAAAGTATAATAATAGTATCGGTTTTACTGTCTTGACATTACTAATTTTAGAATTGTTTCAAAATGTAACATAATGATCAGCGAGCTGTAAAAGGAAATTACAAATTAGAATATACTTGATCTTAGACTTCAATGAAACCCGATTGTTATTCTATAACATTTAATCTCCTGTATTTCTTTAATGGACTTGTCTCTTTTATTTACTTTGGTGTTTATGAAAATTAAGACTGCCAACTTTCTAATGCCTTGTAAGGCTGCAAGGCGTTTTAGACGGGCCTACCGCCATATTGTTGTCAAAGGCTTATCACCTTCAGAGGGTAAAGATAGTGTAAGGTTAGAAAGGAATTTAAAAAAAAAATCAACAACGTTCATCTCATTAAAAACGGTATATTTTACAAGCGATCGTTCATACCTGATAGAGTAAGTATCAAGTATTTGGCCAATTTTGTGAACGTATAAGAGTGTTCTTTAATTTGTGGACAATTCAGGTAGTTAGCTTGAAGACAATCAATCAAATAATAATCAATTTAGCTGTTTCGCCAACGGTACATCGTAAGTCGGAGTTACTATCTGAAGTTACAATAATATCACATAGCGTTTACGACATAATTTGGTCTGATACATGTTCTCTAAAATCTAGAAGCAATAATCTTTGTTTTCAAGTAAAGTCTGACAAAAACCTAAAGAATCTGTCATATATATCATTGTTTTATCTAGTGATCATATCAATGTATTCACAGTCAAACAATACATATCATATCGACGGCGTGTACAATACATGCACTGTATTGTTAAAACATGAATTTCGAAGTCAAGGAGACAAGAAAGAAAGAAAACAACAAATTATTTGACAGCATTTATTCAATCTACGTTACTCAATTTACAATACAAAAATCAATTGTTTATTCTGACAAAAGATGCTATTTCTAGATAAAACTTTCAACAATTTTTATCTATTTTTCCCCTTTTTAATGTAACAGCAATATTTAACTGTCTCATCAATTATTACAGGCTAGAGTATTGTTTTACGTGCAAGTCATTCTCACGTGCCCTGCTGCCAGTGTTCATACGAACTATATATCATAGCAGGTTTTGATAATTTTTACATTTTTATATCAAAGTAAACCACTTTTTTTAGTTTACATATTTTGGTAAAATGATATTTTATTGTATAAATATACACACAATATACAATTTTACAAACATAATCAAGTGTACATACACAAGGGTCGGACCAAAAGTTCTAACAACATTACCGGAGGTTAGTCAAAAATAAGTTTATACTACATTGTATTTGTACGGAGCCCCTAAGGTGACATTCTCGACACTTTTCCCCCGGCATTTAATTCGTTTTTACGAAATATTAATTCGTAATTACGAAATATTAATTCGTTTTTACGAAATATTAATTCGTTTTTACGAAATGTTATTTCGTAATTACGAAATATTAATTCGTAAAAACGAAATGTTATTTCGTAATTACGAAATATCAATTCGTATTTACGAAATATTAATTCGTTTTTACGAAATGTTATTTCGTAATTACGAAATGTTATTTCGTTATTACGAAATATTAATTCGTAAAAACGAAATGTTATTTCGTAATAACGAAATATTAATTCCTTTTTACGAAATCTTATTTAAGGTCATTTTGACCTAGATAAAGAACCTATTAATATCACAAATGGGTCATTTACATGCCTTGATCAACTTTGCGATTATAAGCCGAATGGTTTTCAAGTTATTATATTTAAGTGATCAGGGCTTTTGAGTGAGAAGTCATTCTCTATCCAAAATGGTCTTTTGTTTCCCCATTGTCAAATACATGTTCCTATCAGCAATGTGTTAATGTTTGAGAAATCTTTTACGACATGTATCTTTAAAGCAGAAACATGCTATATTATTCCGTTCTTTTATCATATACATTAGTAAAACTAATGGGACGAGACTTTCAGACTTCCATACTTTCACTAATCTAATCAATTTAAAATGAATATTTCCTCACAATGTATTATTAGAAATGTTCGTGTTTGGATTTGAAGCACAGGACCCCCATTTTAACTAAATTTTCCTAGCGCGTGTACTATCACGGCTGTGCCTCAACGCTATTGACATGCGATTATTTTAATTTATGTACAATAGTGTAAAGTTAAAAAAACTTGGGAAGAACAAAAATCACTATTTATATTGCGTGTACATGCCTTATATTAAGTCAGGAACTTAGTTTTGAGGCCTTATTTATAACTATTACCAAAACTCTTTGAAACGTTAGAAAAAATTTAATTCGTTTTTACGAAATATTTTTTCGTATTTACGAATTATTATTTCGTAATTACGAAATAATATTTCGTTTTTACGAATTAATATTTCGTAATTACGAAATAATATTTCGTAATTACGAAATAATATTTCGTAAAAACGAATTAATATTTCGAAAAAAGCGAATTAATATTTCGTAATTACGAATTAATATTTCGTTATAACGAAATAATATTTCGTAATTACGAAATAATAATTCGTAAAAACGAATTAATATTTCGTAAAAACGAATTAATATTTCGTATTTACGAATTAATATTTCGTAAAAACGAATTATTATTTCGTAATTACGAATTATTATTTCGTAAAAACGAATTAACTTCCGGGGAAAAAAGTGTGGAAAATGTCACCTTAGGGGCTCCGTATATTTGAATGAAGTTGTGTGATATCAAATTCTTATCAATTTCAGTTTTAAGTACTTTTTCAGGAAATGATTTTAACAAATGTTTTATATGTAAATATAGATAAATCGAATGAGAAATTAAACAAAAATAATAGAAAAATAGATAAGCATAATAAAATAATTATAATAAGTATAAATAAATTAAGTATTTAAATGTACAAAAGTAAGTTTCAAACGTCAATAATGTGGAGATACATTAATATAATGTAATGTATATTTCTGATAAAACATACTTATAGAAATTACTTCTGACGATTAACTATTCAATCGATGTATATGGAAACAAATACACCAGGTTTTAGACAAGTCATCATAATGTTTTCAACTCATCAGTTTTTTAGCGTTTCTCTAAAATTATTAAAAAATGATTCTGCTTTTTACAAACTTTTGATATTCACATTAGTTTATGTTCGTCGACCACGAAAGAATCGTTAGAGTTGACGTGTTTTACTTGATTACATCGTCAACACAGAGAGACAATTAATTAAAATATAATAACTTGTCCCGCCACTTTCTGTGTTCACTGATGACCTTACCGTCACATCTAATTATTTACAACAATCATTTTACGTGGCTTTTTAACTCCTGATACAGGGAGAATTAAAATTACATATAACTGCATATCTGTAGCGGTTAAGTTGTTGAAAAATAACGACAGTGTTAAGATATAGATTTTAGCTACAAAAATTTAAAAAAAAGAAATGAATTGACAATTCAAATCCGCGACAGATGAAAATGAATTATAAATTGTCTACCATAAAAACATTTTAAAAAACAACATGTATAATAGCAAAAAAATGTGACTGAGTTTTTTTAGTATTTTTGTATCGTACATATTCGACAATTTATATATATAACGTACCATTAAATAATGTTTCTACCAATTTGTAAATTATTTTAACAGATCATACATTTTCAATAAAATGTTCTGCACAATGACCAGAACAGGTCATTTAAAATATTTACATATAAAATGTGAAGGTGTTTGCCTTAAAGATAGAATAGCGAGATAATTATCTGCACGAATTAAGCGTCCATGGTGCCGAGTTGCGTGTTTCCGGTGATCTAAATTCTTGTTCCGGTTCTTGTAGCGCGGGAACTGTGCTGCTTAAAATTCCAGCATACAGGCGGGTCCTCATTGGCCATTTCTGTAATAGCATTTGCATTAGTTTTACTTTAAAAAATAGTGTAAAAAGAAAGTGTGCATTAATAGTAATAATAATAAGAAAAGTTTAGCCTGAAGTAGAAATTGATTTAAAATAAAACAAAAAAATGTATTAATTTATAAGTGAATTGGTATAGAAGAAAGTATGCATTAAATTAATAATAAAATTGAGATGGGGTTTAGCCCAAGGAAAAGCACACGGAGTAGAAAATGATTTAAAATAAAATCAAATATATTACTAAAATTTAAAGAAAAAAAAGATGTTTGCAAATAATTTCGTATTAAATCATAATAGAATTTTATAACATGTCATAAAAAATCCTCTTTTATTACAAACATAAATTATTAACGTATATTTTATTACAAAAAAAATCTGATTCAAGCGACAGACTGCAGATTGAAAGAATGAAGATTGAAAGCTGCTTAACCCGGTGCTAGGGACCGTGAGAGATGTTGTACTTTATATGGTCTCCCATGAAGAGCAGACTCAATCAAACCCCTTTTCTGATTTTTATCATTACACGCGAGTTTGCTACTTCAAGTTACTTCATACCCGATAAAGCGCTATAGATAATCAAAATAAATCTAATCGACAAATAATTTAATCATTCATTACATTCATTACATCCAACTATATATTGTTTCAATACAAAATTATTTTTCGTTTCTTGCTAGAATATCTCATTTATAATTTAGAGTAAATTTTTTTTTCGAAAATCTAGGGTTCCCACTATCTGATTATTCCTATATTGAGCAAGATCTTCAGGTTAATTAAATGATAGTTTTTTTTTAAGAAATTCAAAAAGAAAAAGCAAAAATATTAATATTAACCTTAACAGGGTGCATACAGCCGTTTGCAGCAAATATTTGAGATACATCGCCATCTTCTTGTAGTGCGCTCATCAAGTGGGCAATGTAAGTAGTGGCTAACACTAGAACATCTAATTTTGATAATTTCGTATCCGGCGGCACTGCTGGTAATGTCCTTTGAAGTTCTAGAAAAGCTGATCTCAGAGTTTTAACACGCGATCTCTCACGAGCTGCATTATTCGCGACAGGTCTTCCACGCCGCTTTGGCATACGGAACGGACCCGGGTTACCAATACCTATAGGTGTATGGTTCAAGTCTGTAAAATCGTTATCAGAAAGTAGGAAATTGTTCTCAAAACATTGTCCAGTGTAAGCATTTGGAAACTGAAATTCCTCAAAATGTTCTGACATTATTTCAAAGTCCAGCTTTACTTCATATAACAAAACTTGTCACTTCTACAAACATGAAGTTGGTATCAGCCAGTGGACACTCTACATCAATATGTAGACAAGAGCAAAATCACTAACTATATAATATTTGTTCTATGGTTATCACTGAAGTGTAGACAATCTGATCTCGGTTAATTCTACGTACAATCTTAGTAGACATACGAAAAAAAAATAAAGCGCCACTTTCCCATAAAAGTCAAAACAAAAATATGCCAGTGCAATGTGACCCTAGCGAATGAAGTGCACAAAAACTAAGATTAAAGTCTGAACATACTGACTGCCAGTTAACATCCCGTGTAGTAATACATCATACTGGCTTCCGTGTTATTTATGCGAGTAGAACCGTTTATATCCTTAGATTAAAAACAAACCCAGTTTCAAGATGATTTGCTCTCCTGATTATGAAAATAAAAGCTGATCCGGCATCACGAAATAAGAATCTTCATTCTGTTTTGAGAAACAATGCCATGGAATCTAGATGATCTCAAAAATAACAAACAGAATGAAAAACTAGACTCAATACCAATATATTATAATAGCGGCCGTGCACGATGTAAATCTAGATATAGGCATATAAAAATGCATGATAAATTGAAATACAAGATTTGTAGTTATTCAGCAAATGACCACTTACAAAAAAATCAACAATCAACATAAAATTGAATTATACAATCAGGAAAAAAACGTTAAAAATAGAACAGTAGATATACACTCATAAAGAGATAATATTTTTTAATGTTTAGTACATTTAATTCATTTCGTTTAATCAATCAGACCAAACAGTTCATGTTACATTAACGTTTGAAAAAATCGTTCCCACTTACTTACGTTAACCGTAAAAAGATTATGACGTTTTTATAGGAACGCTAATAATACTAAGCGCGTTAAGTAATTGATATTAATAACTGTTTTATTTATCAATTATTAATTTGATATCATATTTGTATGGCTTGACAATCAATTAATATTACGTGATATTTACTAAACGAGGTAGAGTTTGAGTGTGTTTACATGAAGTGATTCTAAGCACAAATACTAAGTTATAGTAAAGAATTGAGGATTTCACTTTGTCTGTGTTTTGTTTTATTTGAAAATATGTTTATATGTAATGATACATTTATAATACAAATTATGCACTATTGTTTCATGTTTACGATGATCTTATTGTTGTTTCATTTTTTCTGCTATTTTAAGCATTGCATTTTAATTTACAATTTTTATTAACAATTATTAAATATTGTCCTTCCTTATTCACATTTTATCGTCTTCTATTTTGATATTGTTTAAGTTCAAATCTGTTAACGGTAAATATTTGAGTGTAAACAGATAAATTACAGAGTTTTATTGAGTGCAGAGTATAAATATAGCTTGAGAAATTCGTAAAAAATCCCTAAGATTGAATATAGCAAATGGTACTAAAATCTTATTTATCGACTTATTGCAGCATTTCTCAATTTCTCAGATAGTTTTATTATTTAATATTTAAATATTAAATTAAAATGATCATAATATTTCATCAACATTATTTTTTTACGTCTATTTTATTTAATCCATTCAAATTTAGTTTAGGTTTAATATACATGTATTACAATTTGACAAGCATGCTCTTTTGAATCGATTATTTTTAGAACTGTATTTACCTTGTATCAGCTTTGTTTTATCCGAGGGCTCTATAACGGAAGTGGTGCTCTCCTTTAAACAGATCATCAAAATGTGTAAGAGCCGCTGTTTAGTATGTGTGTTACCCGTAATATAGTCGGATATATAAATCTAATGTTGTCAGTTACCAATTTTATTGACCGCTACTAGTTTGGTAAGAAGATAGCTTCTAAGTTACAAGTTTCATTCAACTTTCATTAACGTCATACTTGAGTCATTTAGAGAGTGGTCCATTTCGTATTTTAGCGGGACCATTTAAAGTTAAAGAAAAATTCTGGAAAAGTGGGTGACCCTTCAAAAGCAATGAAAATGGATATTGTAGACTGTTTGTTTGATTAAATCTGTTCATGAGGGATAATGAATACATGCAACATCCCTCACGCCTTCTAGCACAGGCTAAAGTGGTATTCATTCCTTAAAACTAATTGTGCTAGAGTCAGTAATCCAGAAAGCTCAGAAATTTCGCCTCATCAGCGCGCCCTGGTTTACAAATGCGCCCCTCTCAATATTGAGCTTATCGTGCGGACTGTATATTCATACAAACTAAATACAAAACTAAAAAGCTAAGAAGTTCCTATGTCAACATCTTTTTCTTTTAATTGGCCATAAATTATTTTCTATATTGGAATATCAGTATAGTATTTAAAGCAGCATGCCTCCAGATCCATGCTAATTTTCATGAAAATATTAAAAATGCATTTAAAAGTAAAATATTGTGAAGTGAACTAAGAAAATAATTTACTCATTACAATCAGCTCTTGCAATTCACATAAATTACCAAAATTAGCCCTTACTGCGTTAGTAACGCAGTAGAAATATGGTGATAAATACCGCAAAATCAGCCCTAAATTGCACATAACATGTAAATCATTGCTTGGATCTTGGAACATTTTTACTTTTCTTAAATTTTAGCACATTTTTCTAAAATTTAATTTTCTTGAAATATTTCGGCTCATCTGGAGGCACGCAGCTTTAAAATTGATACCATCAAAACATGTGTTGAGTGAAATAGTTAAAATATGTTAAAGTATAATTTAGAGAGTTATAGTACAATCCGATTCTGTTACTTACTTACTTCGATGCAAAATTAATGATGAAACAGTTATTAAAATGTCATGATAAACACAACCATGAGTCATTTTGAAAGTTACCAGTCTGTCAATATTTATTTTATTACATATTTAACTTCAGACTAATTAAACAGGATAATAAACTATACAAGATAGTGTTGTATGTAACACCGTAAATAGATTACTGGCGTTTGAACTAAGTTAGCTTTTCAACGTCATCACGGAGGGTTCATAGTGCATAACACGTAGTATAAACTGGTTGCTTTCATATTCAACTTACTTATAATGTCAGCGTGAGCTATGAAAATACTTCATACGTAGCTATATATATACAACTATAACAAATAAAAACGATTGTTCTGTAATGTATTTATTATAATCTGATTTTACAAGTAGAATGTACAACACAAAAATGTTGTTCCTTCATGCAACAAGTTTAAAATTCATGGAATTATATCATCAAAATAAAAATAACCAGCTACCATCAGTATAATGCCCAAATTGTACGGAAGTGCAGGGATGCCCTGGCTACATCCTGGTGGTACAGGCTAAGTACTTCCGGTTTAAATAGGTTTATGTTTAAAAACAAATCAATTATGATGTATGATGAATAGAACTGTATTACAACAACTAGGAGGTAGTTGCTAGTGACACGTGGTTATATAAACAGACGTTTGTAGCACATCTCAGTAAATGAGACAAATAACTTTGACTATCACCTAACTTGACTTGCAGTGTTACATGTTCATTAAAAATTCAGATAATATCAAATATATAAATATGATGCAGCAAAAAAATAATAATACTGGAACAGAAAATTATGATGATTATAAGAATAAGACTAGAGCTTCCCTTATAGCAGCATGACTCCACATTCATGCTCATTTCATGTAAATTTTGAAAAAGTATTAAAATGTGTTATTCTTGTCAGTTAACAAAGAAAGTAAATAACACATTGCAAAGGACACTTTCAATGCTGTCTTATTCTTATTTTCAGATTAGTGGATTACAATAAGAATGTCACCTTCACAAAATATTTGTTAACGTTAAATCTATTCTTATTCAAATAAAAGGTAAGAGTAAGGATCTATCAATCCATGTAAATTATCAAATAAACAAGAGGGCCATGATGGCCCTGAGGTCGCTCACCTGTATATAGGCCCCCACCCCCGGACCAATTTATACCCAAGGGCTTTTATTTGTTTATTTGAACAGACTTGGTAGACACCCATAAGAAGATGTTTCATGCTAAGCATCTAAGTTCTAGCTCATTGGCTTTTTTTTAAAAGAAGATTTTTAAAAGTTTTACTATAACACATATAGAGTTAAAAAACAATGTCGACCCTGGGGGCAGAGCCAGTTTTGACCCCCGGCGTTTTATTTTAAACAAACTTTTGTAGATATTACTTAAGATGTTTCTATGCTTAAGTATCTAAACTCTAGCTATTTGGGTTTTTTCCCAAAGAAGATTTTTAAGTTTTTGCTATACACATATAAGGAAAATCAATGACCCCCCCCTGGGCGGGGCCAGTTTTGACCCCCGGGGCTTTTATTTGAACATATTGGTAGACACCCCATTAGAACATGTTTCATGCTAAATATCTTAGCTTCTAGCTCTTTGAGTTCTTTAAAAGAAGATTTTTCAAGTTTTTTACTATATGCATATAGGGAAAATCTATGACCCCCTGGGCAGGGTCAATTTTGACCCCAGGGCTTTTATTTGAAAAAACTTGGTAGACATTTCACTAGAAGATGTTTCATGCCAAATATCTAAGCTCTAGCTCTTATGGTTCTTTAAAAGAAGATTTTTTAAGTTTTTACCATATGCATATGGGGAAAATCAATGACCCCGGGGGCGGGGCCAATTTTGACCCCAGGGCTTTAATTTGAACAAACTTGGTAGACACTCACTAGAAGATGTTTTCATGCTTAATATCTTAAGCTCTAGCTCTTTGGGTTCTTTAAAAGAAATTTTTTTAAGTTTTACTATATGCATATAGGGAAAATCTATGACCCCCTGGGGCGGGGTCAATTTTGACCCCAGGGCTTTTATTTGAACAAACTTGGTAGACATTCACTAGAAGATGTTTCATGCCAAATATCTAAGCTCTAGCTCTTACGGTTCTTTAAAAGAAGATTTTTTAAGTTCTTACTATATGCATATAGGGAAAATCAATGACCCCCGGGGCGGGGCCAATTTTGACCCCAGGGCTTTAATTTGAACAAACTTGGTAGACATTTACTAGAAGATGTTTCATGCTTAATATCTTAGCTCTAGCTCTTTGGGTTCTTTAAAAGAAGATTTTTTAAGTTTTTACTATATGCATATAGGGAAAATCAATGACCCCCTGGGTCGGGGCCAATTTTGACCCCAGGGCTTTTATTTGAACAAACTTGGTAGACATTCACTAGAAGATGTTTCATGCCAAATATCTAAGCTCTAGCTCTTACGGTTCTTTAAAAGAAGATTTTTTAAGTTTTTACTATATGCATATAGGGAAAATCAATGACCCCCAGGGGCAGGGCCAATTTTGACCCCAGGGCTTTTATTTGAACAAACTTGGTAGACACTCGCTAGAAGATGTTTCATGCCAAATATCTAAGCTCTAGCTCTTACGGTTCTTTAAAAGAAGATTTTTTAAGTTTTTACTATATGCATATAGGGAAAATCAATGACCCCCAGGGGCAGGGCCAATTTTGACCCCAGGGCTTTTATTTGAACATACTTGGTAGACACTCACTAGAAGATGTTTCATGCCAAATATCTAAGCTCTAGCTCTTATGGTTTTTTAAAAGAAGATATTTAAAGTTTTTTTCTTTTGGTTGCCATGGCAACCAGAGTTCTGCATGGAATTAAATTCTTTGAACAATTTTTAAAGGTGACCACCAAAGGAACATTCCTGTGAAGTTTGGATGAAATTGGCTCAGTGGTTTATGAGGAGATGTCATTTAAAGCAAAAGTTTACGGACGGACGAAAAGCGATCACAAAAGCTCACCCTGTCACTTTGTGACAGGTGAGCTAAAAAATGCAAAAATAGCCCTAACTATGTTAGTCATACAGAAGAATAATGGTGATAAATACATGTACTGCAAAATTGCAAATAACATGTAAATTATTCCTTGAAATGTAAACATTTTTAGTGTTCTTAAAGCAGCATGCTTCCACATTCATCCTGATTTTCAATAAAAATTTGATTTTTTTGTAAATGTAAAATATTTTCAACTGAACAAAAACATTGCAAATGGCACTTCAAATACACATAACTTACCAAATAAATGTTTAATAAAGCCCTTACTGTCTTAGTCACATAGTATAAATATGGTGATAAGTACTGCAAAATCAGTCATTCATTACATGTAACATGTCAATTATCACCTTAAATTAAATATGTTTGCTTTTCTCAAAATCTTAGTACATTCCTCTTAAGGCTGATTTTCTTGAAACTTATTAGCTCATCTGGAGGCATGCAGCTTTAAACAAAAGGAATTTTCTCAATATTTCTAAAAGATATAAATCATCATTACCATAACCTTACTGAACATGGGTCTATATAAAGGTCTTGTCCTAAGGACTGTTTTGTCCAAGTTTGAATACAATCCATTTAAAAATATCAATTTATAGCCAATTATAACAAAAAATAAGCACAATTCAATAATTTCACCTTCAATGTCCAGGTCAATGATGAGTGACTGTCAAAATCAATTTTGTCTACATAAAAATCTTGTCCCAAGGATAGTTGTGTCCAAGTATAAAGACAACCCATTCATAAATAACCAAATTATAGCCAATTATAGCATCAAAATAGTTGACCTTTAAGATTCAGGTAATTTACCAGTGAAGGTCAAGTTCAGTCTGGTCAACTTGAAGGTCTTGTCCAAAGGGTTGTTGTGAAGGCAATCCATTGAGAAATAAAAAATTAATGACAAATATTAAAAGATTTCAGATGGCAGCGACCGACAACAGTTAACACGATTGTTGCAGTAGCTCTTTTTTTCTTAAAAAAAAATCAAGCTAAAAATGCCTTTCTTGTACAACATGAATTGAGATTCAAGTAAAATATCAATTAAAACAATTCATTAAAATTAAAGAAATGTAACAATTGTGTAACATACTTTTCAATAAGATACAAAAGAAATATATGAATCAAAATGAAAAAAATACATAAACAATCTATTAGTTGGAGGGGACTTAGGAAATAATTTGTCATATTTTCAGACTTATTTTCTATAAAAAAAGCTAGGGCAATATGTTTAACATTTACACTGTCCAATTGGCAGTAGACTTTCTTTTCTTTAACTTTGTGACATTTCAATAAATCCAATAAAAAATACTGTAATCAATTAATTAACCTGTAACCTGCTGGAACCTGAAGTGAGTCGTCTTATCCAGACCAGCCCGCACATTTATACCATCTCACAATGCTGTGTTGGTAGCTCAATTTTCTATTTTGTTAATTCTTAAACTTTGAAATTTTTTTCCAAACTAAATCAGGGCCTGTCCACTATCTAAATTCAGCAGGTGAAAGGTTAATAGAGTTTATGTCGGAATATAGAGATATGTAAACAAGCTGACACTACTGTTGTAATACCCCAGTTATTAATCACCACTGATTGTCAATATTTCAATTTGTTATTATAAACGTAAATGATCATGTCATGTATCTAAATGGAAAAACAATTTTTATGCAACATTCCAAATTAATGTCATGGAAAATGTGAACTATTTTTTATGCAAATCATAGATTGTATATGTATATAATGTAAATATGTCATGACAAATGAATAAACAAAAACACACACTTCAGAAGAAGGAAAAAAACTGTATAAAATAATGACTAACACTAGCATTATAATAAAACTATATAATACTAAAATTTTAGAGATTGTAAGTCATCCAATAACTGACATAAAAGCAATTACTGGATTTAAAACACAGTACAAGACTGTCAAAAAATAAAATAAAACAAATGTTAATGCAATTGAGCACCTCATCAACAATAAACAAACCAAATATCTTATCAAAAACAAAATAGGACTTCTTAATGATAAGATAGAGACTTAAACAAACAAGTAACAATGTTGTTTTTTCAATGTAGCCTAACACAATGATAAAACACAAAATCAAATAATCTCAAAATCAATCTTTACTTTGCTTCTTCTGTTACATCAGTAATTATGTAGACAAAATTAACCAATGTTTCATATTTCAATTACCTCCATTTGTTCTCTACAAGTCTCTATCTATTTACCTACATATATCAAATTAATCAATTAACGAGGTTAAAGCTTGGAGATTGTGTTAACTTTATATAACCCATCTAGAGTTAACTATAGCATACAAATGATGAAACTTTGATTCATAACTCTTGTATGACATTCAACAACCTTAAATAAATCATGTTGTCAAGATGGAACACAAATGCTTCAGTCCTGTAACCATGAATATATCACCAAAATAGCATGTTAACATATAGAAAATACTGATTAAAATCAAATGTTATAAATACCAAAAGTGATTATTTGGTATATCAAGAGTGTAAGTTAGGTTCTCGGGCCCCAAGTATATGATGAGTATTTAGATTTAATAGCTTGATGAAGTTCCTCACTATGTTCAGCATCCCTGGTCTCACATACAACTTTCACCTGAAATATATATCAAGGGAGGTAAATTAGTATCATGTCACAAGAAATATATATCAAGGGAGGTAAATCAATATCATGTCATTTACATACATGGCCATTTTATATACGGATATATCTGGTAAAGATATAAATATTATATTGCACATGTCACATGTATGTCACTTATCCTGCATTATACAGTTAACCCTAGTGAAGTAAACTTGTAGGCAGTGTGCTATACCATATATTAATTCAATCATTTACAATGATTTATCAAATCACTTTTCATTTTTATATATCTTTGTAATTTAGAATTTTATCTAACCTAAACAGTGTGCTATTATGTTTATAATAATAACAACAGAATATTTTCCTTTCACAGAAAAAAAATGTAATTGTAACATGGAAGAGATTGTCCTTTGCTTTGTTGATCTAATCATATTATTTTATGTGTCAATAACGAACAGCTGGATTAGTCATCCCCTGACCACAAAATTAAGTAACTTCAAATAAGACAAACAGATAATTCTAGAACAAAATGAGTCAAGTCTAGGGGAATTCATACACTTTTGTTCATAAATATCGCCATCTTTCAATGAAGTGTTTATCTTTATCATATTTATTGAGTTACTGTAAAATAAACTGAATTCCATTTTACTTACTTTACTAAGTTTTAACTAAGTGAAGAAAAGCTTCAAATAAAAGAAAATACAAGAAAGATTTGTGTTACCTGTACAGAAAATATGTCTGTTTTTATCCATGCTCTCTCATGGAAAATATCTTTAATACTAAAAAATAAAAACAAACTGTTATAATAATAGTATACATAACTGTATTTTCCTATACAATACATGAATAATTGAATCCTTGTAGTATTAAGGAAGATTTAAACAGTGTAACAATATATGTTAGCTTACATCCATTATGTATAAATATATATGATCATATGTCATATTTTATCATTAAAATACCAAAGTTTTATTCATATATCTATAGTATATAAAATGGATGTTATTTTCTAAATTGTAATAGTAAGTAACTTTATCACCAGTACATCTCATTGTTCATACCTCACTGTACACAGTAACAAACAAGAGGGCCATGATGGCCCTGAGGTCGCTCACCTGTATATAGGCCCCCCCAACCCCCCCCCCCCCCCCAAATGTTGCAGGGCCAATTTAACCCAAGGGCTTTTATTTGCACAAACTTGGTAGACACCCATAAGAAGATGTTTCATGCTAAACATCTAAACTCTAGCTCATTGGGTTTTTTAAAAGAAGATTTTTTTTAAGTTTTTACTATACACATATAGTTAAAAACAATGACACCCCTGGGGCTGGGCCAGTTTTGACCCCAGGGCTTTTATTTGAACAAACTTTGTAGACACTTACTAGAAGATGTTTCATGCTTAATATCTAAACTCTAGCTATTTGAGTTTTTTCAAAGAAGATTTTAAGTTTTTGCTATACACATATAAAGAAAATCAATGACCCCCGGGGCGGGGCCAATTTTGACCCCAGGTCTTTTATTTAAACAAACTTTGTAGACACTCACTAAAAGATGTTTCATGCTTAATATCTTAACTCTAGCTATTTGGGTTTTTTCAAAGAAGATTTTTTAAGTTTTTGCTATAATACACATATAAGGAAAATCAATGACCCCCTGGGCGGTGCCAATTTTGACCCCAGGGCTTTTATTTGAACAAACTTGGTAGACACCTATTAGAACATGTTTGATGCTAAATATCTTAGCCATAGCTCTTTGAGTTCTTTAAAAGAAGATTTTTTAAGTTTTTACTATATGCATATAGGGAAAATCAATGACCCCCTGGGGCGGGGCCAATTTTGACCCCAGGGCTTTTATTTGAACAAACTTGGTAGACACTTATTAGAACATGTTTCATGCTAAATATCTTAGCTCTAACTCTTTTTGTTCTTTAAAAGAAGATTTTTTAAGTTTTTACTATATGCATATAGGGAAAATCAATGACCCCCTGGGGCGGTGCCAATTTTGACCCCAGGGCTTTTATTTGAACAAACTTGATAGACACCCATTAGAACATATTTCATGCTAAATATCTTAGCTCTAGCTCTTTGGGTTCTTTAAAAGAAGATTTTTTTAACTTTTTACTATATGCATAAAGGGAAAATCAATGACCCCCCCAGGGCGGGGCCAATTTTGACCCCAGGGCTTTTATTTGAACAAACTTGGTAGACACTCACTAGAAGATGTTTCATGCCAAATATCTAAGCTCTAGCTCTTATGGTTTTTTAAAAGAAGATATTTAAAGTTTTTTCTTTCGGTTGCCATGGCAACCAGAGTTCTGCATGGAATTAAATTCTTTGAACAATTTTTAAAGGTGACCACCAAAGGGACATTCCTGTGAAGTTTGGATGAAATTGGCTTAGTGGTTTATGAGGAGATGTCATTTAAAGAAAAAGTTTACGGACGACTGACGGACGCAGACGGTTGCCGGACGAAAATCGATCACAAAAGCTCACCCTGTCACTTTGACAGGTGAGCTAAAAAAAAATCTCACTAAAATCTTCAACGAGACATACCAATTTTTATCCGACATTTTCCACACATACTAAAAACCCTCTTCAGCCAAGCTGTGACCTTGACCTTTATTATATTAACATGATTTTTACATATGAAATGCCTTTCATTTTGAGAATAAACAAATGCTAAATGGTGGAAACATACACAATAAGGCCCGACATGACTGTACATATTAAAATATGTATATACTTTACCTGACACCAAGTCCTGCCATGAGTTTAGTAAGTTCAGCAATACCACCAGGTCTGTCACTGACTTGAACAACAAACCGTACTAATCTACCATCTACAGCTAGTCCTCTCTCTATAACACGACCTAGAGCTGTTGTATCTATATTACCTCCACATAATGCTATCACAACTCTGTAATATAAATATACTATATGTACAGATCAACAAATAAACCGTAAATAACTGACCATCAATGTCACTCCTATATATACATACAACTTAGTTATTAGAGATAAATACCCTTGAGATATTAATGTACTTCAAATATTGTGCCTGCATTACAAACATAATTATATTTAAATTTTTATGTAATCAAAACTGTAAAAGAATCTACCTTTTTCATGTAAAGGACATATATTAATTACATACCTTTATTGAAGTAATTAATCAAAATTAATATTTAACTAAATGTGATTGAAAAAACCTTGAATTGCAATTTTTTCTCTAAGAATAGGAAACATTATGTATAATTCTAGTCATTCCGTATGTAACATTACTTTTTTCCCTGTAGTTCAGGTACAAGTCCCTCTACTACAGCAGCGAGACCAGTAGCACCAGCTCCCTCTACAACAGCTTTCTCTAATTCTAGTAGACGTAATATTGACAATGCAATATTCTCCTCCCTGTTCAAATACATAAATGTTAAAATTTGTTTACTGTAAAATATTGAGAACTTAGTAAGGTGTTTCTGACTTCAAGTAGAGATTTTATTTCAACATGCTATTTGATTTGTCTACCTATTGTTACTGGTAAATATAGAAATTCATCTTAAGCAGAAATATGAGTTTTATATTCAAAATTCATAGCAATAAAGATTTAAAACCTACAACTTACAATTCACTCTAAACTAACCATCATGAATGCAAATCTTTACACAAGGGAGTTAATTCCCTTACAACTGACAGAGCAGTAAGGTTTAAACAGTTGCTTCCCTTTTTCTATCATATTAATTGTTTGAGTGTTCCTTAATTAAATGTGTCTTCTACATATTAATACTTAACCATGATGAACCAACATGACTAAATCATATAGAGGAAACTAAAGGAAGGGGCTCATACCATAATGAAGCATTATCTTAATAAATTAATAAAAGTTTAAGCTATTACTTTAACACTGTTATTTTCCTAATTTTATTTTCTTATATTGACCTTCAAGCTTTATTATTGTAGGATATGATGGTTACTTATAGTTGTATACATACCTCACTACTATCATCTTATCTATCAAACTATGAGCTGTAGCAAATGCATTTACACCAACAGTAGGTACAGCAAGACCTAAAATTATAATATAAACTACATGTAGAATGTAATGGAGACAAACATAAATCTACAACAAGTGGTACAAAATGTCTCTTTACATCACATTTCTGTAATGGAATCTTCAAAGATATATGCTGTTAAAAGTTATAAAACAAGACTTTTTCTATGCCAATATTTCTATAAATTTTAATTCGTAAATTTTAATAATGACTTATCTTGTAAAACCTGACATCTATATAAATAAAACCCAAGTTTATCATTCAAAGTGATTCCACTTATGATTTTAGACACAACAGGAATGGAATATTTTATAAAGATTTGTGAACCATTTAATATATGTCAATACAAATAACTTTCATTTTGCTTTTCCAAAATCATAGTTCCTAATGTGCAAAATAAATCATAAAAGTAAAGTGTTTCAATTATCTTAACTGAAAAGCTTTAGGCATCAGTGAACTGTTATAATATATCTCAATGTACTTTCATCAGGTCAGCCAGGACATTTAGTATATAACTACCTAGGAAACTTGCCATCTGGTGTTAATGTAGGTCAAATGATACTAAATCAATTAGATGTTATGTTGTGCTTCTAAATATAACCACAGCACATTATTCTGCTATGTCCCCCCATTCAAAAAGATACATAATGATTCCATGTTGTTTTTACACATAAGTAGTTAAGTCAAGTTAAAAAATTTGTTGTAATTAACAATTTATCTTAATCATTACCCTACTGAATTTCTTAAATGGACTTGTCTAGCTTCCATTATTTGGAACTGTTCATTATCAATTTAGGGATATGTAAATGAAAATTAAAAGTTAGTCAGCTATTAGTATACAGCCAGGTTAGACTGTATGAATGTACTGGCTGGTCTGGCTCTTTACTGGTGGCAAAAAGTAATCTCTGTCAGTTTCAGCTGGTTAATAGGTTTAATAGGTTTACAATAGTATAAATACATGTTACAGCAGTGGAAGCTGATATACATGTGATATTATTTTAAGATACATTTACATTTGATAATTTTATCTTCAATCATTATGATGTTCATTTGTAAATCAAAGAAAATTTAAGCTTTTTAAATATTTCTTTATAAATATATATAACTATTTGACCTACAAGACAGTTTTGTACTAAATGGACTCTTTCTGGTTTGTTTAATGACTATGTTAAACTGGTCACCAATATTACAAGATCAGAAAGATAACCTGTGCCAAATTTATTTTAGTTTCCTGTATGACCTATATATTATATAAAATATTATACAATACCTGATGATATTATCTTCTAGTTTATAAACTCACATTTAAATATTTGTCAATGTAAGATCTATAAACCTTATCATCACATTTTAAACTATGTTTCCTTTCTGGACATTTTACAGATAAAAAATTTCACCAATTATTATTAATAGTTGTGTTTATAAATCCCTAATGTACATATCCCTCCCGCTATATTCAATTTCATATTTAAACACATTTAATTGTAGAAACTATTAAATTTTTGAAGAAAAAAAGTCAAATAAATCTTCAATTAAATCCCAGGCAATTTGCAGTTTAAGTATGTGACATTAATGATAAAATAAAAGATATAGTTTAAGATACATTTTTTTGTGTGTAAAGTTAATCAACAATAAGCCACCACTATATCTTACCATCAGCTAGAGTTGAATGTGTTTCTGTATATACAGGTTTATTTGCTTCCATAGCTCGTGTAAAACTTGGACACTTCTCTGACTCCACACCCTGAAATATTATAACAGAATGGATCATTAATTCATTATTTATATCACACACTTCAATCTACAGTAACTTTAAAATTATTTTTTTCTCATAAAATCTTGTCACAGTACAGGAGTTTTGGAATGGTATTACAAGTGTCCTATATACAAATTACCACTTAGCTGCAAGTTTGTCTTACCAAGTGACAAACTTAATTAATGAAATAATATGCAAATAATTTTCTTAATAATTTTCCTATGTAAACAGAAAATACCCAATAGTTTCCTTCTACAGAAAACCAATACAAAATCAAGTTTTTAAAATATAATGTGTATAAACAAATCGTCACAGTTCAGAACTGTTCAGTATATAAGGGAGAAGATGTGTAAGCGGCCGGATAACTCAGTCTGTACAGCCGTGATACGGTATTCTGAGTATTCTGAGGGTCCGGAGTTTGAGTTCCGGTCGGGCTGCACATTTTTCTTACCCTGTAACAAAATTATAGTAAGTTGTTAAGATCTTACATAGATAGCAACATTAGGTCTAAGATTTTTTATTGCAAGTGCTGCTCCAGCAATTAATCCTCCTCCCCCGACGGGTATAATGCAAGCATCTAGATCAGGTACTTGTTCTACGATTTCTAGTCCCATAGTTCCCTGTCCAGCTAATATGTGTGGATGATCATATCTATAAATAGATCAAAATATGTTCATATATATACCAGTAATATACCTTCCTGATCAACATATTCATATAAAAAATCTTTACAAATTTAATCTCATCAGGAATAGCGGAAGCCTAGTGGTTAAGGTGTCTGCCTTTCAACCCAGGAATCCTGGGTTTCGAGCCCAAATCGTGGTCACAACCAGATTTCTTCATATGACACCAGTACTGATTGGTTGCAGGAATCAGACTCAAAAGTGATTAATATAAGTTGGAAGATTTTATTTTGAAATCAAGCATAAAATAATATGTTTAAACCCATCTCAACAGTTAAAACAGGAGATTTTTTCAGCTAAATATTCTCATAATGTAAATCTTTGTGACAGTTGATATATAAAACAAGAGGGCCATGATGGCCCTGAGGTCGCTCACCTGTATATAGACTCCCCCAACCCCCCCCCCCCCCCCAACGTTGCAGGGCCAATTTAACCCAACGGCTTTTATTTGCACAAACTTGGTAGACACCCATAAGAAGATGTTTCATGCTAAACATCTAAGCTCTAGCTCATTGGGCTTTTTAAAAGAAGATTTGTTTTAAAGTTTTTACTATACACATATAGTTAAAAACAATGACACCCCTGGGGCCGGGCCAGTTTTGACCCCAGGGCTTTTATTTGAACAAACTTTGTAGACACTTACTAGAAGATGTTTCATGCTTAATATCTAAACTCTAGGGTTTTTTCAAAGAAGATTTTAAGTTTTTGCTATACACATATAAAGAAAATCAATGACCCCCGGGGCGGGGCCAATTTTGACCCCAGATCTTTTATTTGAACAAACTTTGTAGACACACACTAAAAGATGTTTCATACTTAATATCTTAACTCTAGCTATTTGGGTTTTTTCAAAGAAGATTTTTTAAGTTTTTGCTATACACATATAAGGAAAATCAATGACCCCCGGGGCGGGGACAATTTTGACCCCAGGGCTTTTATTTGAATAAACTTGGTAGATACCTATTAGAACATGTTTTATGCTTAATATCTTAGCCATAGCTCTTTGAGTTCTTTAAAAGAAGACTTTTTAAGTTTTTACTATATGCATATAGGGAAAATCAATGAACCCCCGGGGCTGGGCCAATTTTGACCCCAGGGCTTTTATTTGAACAAACTTGGTAGACACTTATTAGAACATGTTTCATGCTAAATATCTTAGTTCTAACTCTTTTGGTTCTTTATAAGAAGATTTTCTAAGTTTTTACTATATGCATATAGGGAAAATCATTGACCCCCCGGGGCGGGGCCAATTTTGACCCCAGGGCTTTTATTTGAACAAACTTGGTAGACACTTATTAGAATATGTTTCATGCTAAATATCTTAGCTCTAACTCTTTTGGTTCTTTAAAAGAAGATTTTCTAAGTTTTTACTATATGCATATTAAGAAAATCAATGACCCCCTGGGGCGGGGCCAATTTTGACCCCAGGGCTTTAATTTGAACAAACTTGGTAGACACCTATTAGAACATGTTTGATGCTCAATATCTTAGCCATAGCTCTTTGAGTTCTTTAAAAGAAGATTTTTTAAGTTTTTACTATATGCATATAGGGAAAATCAATGACCCCCGGGGCGGGGCCAATTTTGACCCCAGGGCTTTTATTTGAACAAACTTGGTAGACACCCATTAGAACATGTTTTATGCTAAATATCTTAGCTCTAGCTCTTTGGGTTCTTTAAAAGAAGATTTTTTAAGTTTTTACTATATGCATATAGGGAAAATCAATGACCCCCCGGGGCGGGGCCAATTTTGACCCCAGGGCTTTTATTTGAACAAACTTGGTAGACACTCACTAGAAGATGTTTCATGCCAAATATCTAAGCTCTAGCTCTTATGGTTTTTTAAAAGAAAATATTTAAAGTTTTTTCTTTCGGTTGCCATGGCAACCAGAGTTCTGCATGGAATTAAATTCTTTGAACAATTTTTAAAGGTGACCACCAAAGGAACATTCCTGTGAAGTTTGGATGAAATTGGCTTAGTGGTTAATGAGGAGATGTCATTTAAAGTAAAAGTTTACGGACGGACGCCGGACGGACGGACAACGGACGGACGCCGGACGAAGAGCGATCACAAAATCTCACCCTGTCACTTTGTGACAGGTGAGCTAAAAACAAGAACAATTTTATTATGATTAACATGACTCATTGAATGGATGATCTAATGAAGACACATTTTTAAAGTATCATTAGCATACATTTAGAAAGGAAAATTTGAAACACTAAAGGAATGGTATGTATATACTTAGATCATTACATATAGGATATTTGTTTGTTTGTGTGTAAGATGAATTTTTATTTCATCGAGTGGGCTTTAAAAAACAGTATTCTCACGAGTGGCGTAGCCACAATTGAGAATACTGGTTTTTAAGTTTACGAGATGAAATAAAAGTACATATTACACAACAAACAAACAAATTTTCTTTTTATTTGATGCTTAAAAACCAGTTTAAACGAAATTTCCTTAATATTAACTTTAATATTAAAATCTGTTTTCCCAACTGGTAGCCTCTTTTATTCTCATATGAATCATAACTGACTCTATCTTCAAGATGTTGATATGTATTTTTTTTACGTACATTGCTTTCATTATAACAACATAACAGCTGCTTATCAATGTAGCACTTGATCGCTATTGTACTTTTAACAAAGGATTACACCTACACCAAGCAAACAAAATCCAAGTCATTCAATGTATGCAAACTGTAAATGCTTTTGTATACGCCGTGGCTAGCGAATAACTTCAAAAGCATGATAATTACTAATAATTGACAATTTCTTTTCAGGGTCCAAACAGGTATCTATAACAAACATACATTATTGTTGTGTTCCTTTCAAATGATTTCATGTAATATGTATATGATGTTTGTAACATAATATGACCCAGTCTCTTATAACTCCACTATGGAGTGGCAATATACTTTTTATTATGTATATATATATTGATTGTAACTTGTATGAATGTATATTGATGAGACTTTAATAAATAAATAAATAATACTACATAATTCTTTACACATTTCTACAGCACCTGTGTTTATATGTTTTTTGTGTAAGTAGATTATAATAGATATTCTGCATGTTTATGTTTTTATTTGGTTGAAGCTAGAAATGTTTGCGGATTTGTTACAAGTGACATATTCGCGGCTATAAAGATTCGTGGAATCATGCCTCGCTAACTTAAAATGCGTAAATCTTTTCTAGTAATACAGTTTTAACACAAGTCATCAGCCGGATCCTTTAATGTATTTACTTCAGTGTCTAGTTACTGGGTTCAAGTTATATCTTACTCATTTGCTTTATACCTCACAAACTAAATCAAATGTAAGCAAAATATATTATTGCCCTTTTAAAAGAATCAATAAAGCTGATGTACACACGTATTTACACTTAGTTTATACAATATTTCACTTTTCCAGTTTTACAAGCAGTAGGGAACCAGTTAAACGGCAATTCTGACACAGGCTTAACATACCTCTAAACAACAATGGCTTTCTCCTATATAATGTAAGATCTAGTCTAAAATATTCCATTAAAACAACATGCTGAATTATAATCTGTAAACTGCAATGTGTAGAAGGTCTCACCTACCCATTTATGTAAAGTAACTTTTCTTCTTGACCCATCTTCATTGCATGTATACGTGACTGAAATAACATTTCCAAATGAGTTTATGTGCACATCAAGTTGATATCATTAAAACAAGAGCTTTGTAGTGTAGTTATACCAGTGATTGCAGGTAAAACTTTAACTAAGATGTTACACAGACACTTACAAAAGTGCCAAAGTGAGTACAATAGCTCACTTTTCTTTGAGTACTTGAGCTAAAAAGTGTTCAATCTGTTACATTCAAAGGGATACTCAGGCAAATAAATGTAAAAAAATATTAAAATGATTTTATGTACTGAAATCACGCTAAAATGACCCAGCATGAATTTCTGTATAAATTCTATATATTTTTGTTTTGAAGCATAAATTAATCAATACAAGTTGGGACGACATTTAGACACCGACAGAATCAACGAGTAGTTTTAAAACAAGTCAAGTGAATTTAACAAACCCTGGAAGTTACAATAACAGATATTGTGGATATTGTATGATTGAAACAAGTCTAAGTCATTCATTTGACATGTTCTTTAACATTTCCAAAGTTCACTGTGACAACTATTGTGAAATCTTACGCTCTAACCTGACCCACTTGGGTCAAGTTAGGAAACCAACAGTTTATTAAGTTTTGTTCCTGCGACTGCCTCAGAGTGTATTCATTTTGAGGACATTTACAGAATAATTGAATGAAAAATTCAAGATGAAGAAATGAAAAATTTTCCTGTGTCTCCCTTTAAAACTGGCTTTAATTATTTTATTTTGTTTTATCATTTCAAAGAACAATAAAAATAAGCAATCTTGACTCTCTGAAACAAAATATCGTATGTTCTATTTATCTCTTGTATTTGCTAAACATTTGAATATGAATGATGAAGAGGTCGCTCACCTGTATATAGCCCCCCAACCCCCCCCCCCTGGGGCGGGGCCAGTTTAAACCCCAGGGCTTTTATTTTGACAAACTTTGAAGACACCCATTAGAAGATGTTTCATGATGTTAAGTTTTTACTACACATACAGGGTGATCCAAAATATCTGATACCATTTCAGTGTCTTGTATGTTTTACATACATCACACGATTTTAAATATCAACACACATACATGTATTTAAACTAGAGATTTTAAAGTTTTATTTAACATTAAAGTCATTATGTTTATATAATGAAAAACAATAACGCCCCCACCCCCGGCAGGGCCAATTTTAACCCAAGGGCTTTTATTTAAACAAATTTGGTAGACACCCATAAGGAGATGTTTCATGCTAAACATCTAAGCTCTAGCTCATTGGGTTTTTTAAAAGAAGATTTTTAAGTTTTTACTATACGTGTACATATAGTTAAAAACAATGACACCCATGGGGCGGGGCCAGTTTTGACTGCAGGGCTTTTATTTGAACAAACTTTGTAGACACTTACTAGAAGATGTTTCATGCTTAATATCTTAATTCTAGTTATTTGGGTTTTTTCAAAGAAGATTTTTAAGTTTTTGCTATACACATATAAGGAAAATCAATGACCCCCTTGGGCAGGGCCAATTTTGACCCCAGGGCTTTTATTTGAACAAACTTGGTAGACACTCATTAGAAGGAAGATGTTTCATGCTAAATATCTTAGCGCTAGCTCTTTAGGTTCTTTAAAAGAAGATTTTTTATGTTTTTACTATATGCATTTCGGTTGCCATGGCAACCAGAGTTCTGCATGGAATAAAATTCTTTGAACAATTTTTAAAGGTGACCACCAAAGGAACATTCCTGTGAACTTTGGATGAAATTGGCTTAGTGGTTTATGAGTAGATATCATTTAAAGTAAAAGTTTACGGACAGACGGACTGACGCCGGATGAAAAGCGATCACAAAAGCTCACCCTGTCACTTTGTGACAGGTGAGCTAAAAAAATAATGGCCAGCATTAAAGTTTCTGGACAGCAACAACAACCTGACAGTAGCAACAGCTAGAAATTTTTGTTTAAAATGCCGAGCTAAAAATGGTTTCTAATTTGTTTACATATAAAAGCAATTGACCCCCATAAATACTGGCTCAATATATGCTTACTAAGATGTTACATTGACAAGTTCACATCTATTGTGAAAAAAACACGATAAATTGATTATACACTTATGATGTGACATGTTGTCTTTATTACTTTCCATTAATTTGATTTATTTTTATCAGATATGAATCTTGGTCTTACATTAAAGTAACATATGTTTTGGAAAACATGTTAAGTATTTTATACAGGACACATATCTAGTACAACATTAAAGCTAAACCATGTACTAACCTCACTTAAATTGGCACCTTTAATATGAACTGTTGCTCCATACTTCCTACAGTTTTGTATTTTCATGAGTGGAGCTATAACTGGCATCACCACGGTAACCGGTATACCAAGATCCTGACCATGATAAGATAAAGCTAGAGCATGGTTCCCAGCACTAGCTGCTATAACACCAGCTTTCTTCTGTTCCTATATAACATAATATATAACGTAATATATAAACATAATATATAACATAATATATAAAATAATATATAACATAATATATAACATAATATATATAACATAATATATAACATAATATATAACATAATATATATAACATAATATATAACATAATATATAACATAATATATATAACATAATATATAACGTAATATATAACGTAATATATACTTCTTGTATAACAAACTTGAAAATACAAAGACAATCAATGTCTGTCCCTGAAACTGAAGTTGTTTACAGGAAAGTGATGGTACAAGCCATAGATTAACATTTGTGATATAATACATGCGCTTATACTGAGATAGGTTTGCATATAACCCCCTCCCCCACCCTCACACACACAAAAAATTTCGAAGATTTTCACTTCCATTTTACTGTTGTAATAATAAATTAAAATATATTTTGTGTGACAGGTGAATCTAGATATTAATGTCAAGTGATTAAGCATACAATTTTTAGCATAGATTCATGATGGTAAATTTTAAACCTACCATATCTTAACCCATTGCTTCATGAGCATTTTGTGAAAAATGGCTGTTTTCATTGAAAAGTCTCCCGTTACAAGTTCAAATTGCTATAATACTATAAAAACTGCTTCAACACTAATCAAACTTGGCACAAATGTTGACTGGACCATTGCCCTTGCAACAACATGCTCAGTCTTAAATTTTCTGTTACCATGGCAACGAGGGGACATCTCAAAATTGCCAAAAATCACTATTTTGCGTTGATTTTTTCCATCAAAATTGATTTCAAAGTGCTGCAACTTCTCAATGGATTGAGATAGAGTCAAATGCTTTTCAGCGTTGGTTACACGTTACCTTATGATCAATCTGGGGTCATTTACAGCCTCTCACAAGTCCAAAATTTTCTTGGCGATGAGGGGGACTCCGCCCCCCTTCAAACCCCCCAAACAGAAGGGGGCACATCCCCCTTCTGGCAACCCCCTGATGTATCTTTTGGTTGGGGGGCCGCGCCGAAAAAGAGGTCACTTTTTTTAACAACATTTCTCAAACAAAAACAAGTGTTTGGGGCCTAAATAAGGCATTTTTTCATCATTTGAGACAACAAAAAGGGGGGGGGGGGAAAAAGGCGTTAAAAGGCGTGTATATGAAGTAATGGGTTAACAGAAAATGATGAAAATACTTGAAATTACCCTAAATCGCGTTTTTTCATGTTTAAACATGGCCTGTCATATAAATTTGAAGAAAAATTGTTGTTTTGTAGATTTTTTTATTTTTTTCATTAACCCATTGCTTCATGAGCATTTTGTGAAAAATGGCTGTTTTCATTGAAAAGTCTCCCGTTACAAGTTCAAATTGCTATAATACTATAAAAACTGCTTCAACACTAATCAAACTTGGCACAAATGTTGACTGGACCATTGCCCTTGCAACAACATGCTCAGGCTTAAATTTTCTGTTACCATGGCAACGAGGGGACATCTCAAAATTGCCAAAAATCACTATTTTGCGTTGATTTTTTCCATCAAAATTGATTTCAAAGTGCTGCAACTTCTCAATGGATTGAGATAGAGTCAAATGCTTTTCAGCGTTGGTTACACGTTACCTTATGATCAATCTGGGGTCATTTACAGCCTCTCACAAGTCCAAAATTTTCTTGGCGATGAGGGGGACTCCGCCCCCCTTCAAACCCCCCAAACAGAAGGGGGCACATCCCCCTTCTGGCAACCCCCTGATGTATCTTTTGGTTGGGGGGCCGCGCCGAAAAAGAGGTCACTTTTTTTAACAACATTTCTCAAACAAAAACAAGTGTTTGGGGCCTAAATAAGGCATTTTTTCATCATTTGAGACAACAAAAAGGGGGGGGGGGGTGAAAAAGGCGTTAAAAGGCGTGTATATGAAGTAATGGGTTAAACACTGAATCAGTTAGCTTATTTACTCATTAATACATGTAAGTAATTTAACAGTGTTTATATACTAAAGTGCAATATTCTTATAAAACTTCCTACTTTATCAATATTTACTATTGAACTAGAAAAAATATTAACAATTAAAGTCTAAAGAAAATAATTTGACATAGTATGGCAATTTAATCAGATATCAAGATTTCCTTACCTGTGTTAGCATTAACAGAGTGTACCTTGCTCCTCTTTCTTTAAAGCTACAAGTTAAAATATTTACACAATTATACATAACTTAAAACATGTAACACACCTGTAAGTCAAGTTAACAAAGTGAGACATTTGTTTTACATGTTGAATACATCAAAATTGACACATATAAGAATTAAACCCCTTAAAACAGACTCCCCTGTAATAAACTGATCAAACTGTCAGATACCACTTATTTCTAAATTTCATTCTTCTTAATGTTAAACCATTTCAGATACTGAACAGTAAATAACATCATGGCACAGAAACTTTAAATTCTATCTAATTCTAAATCTTTCAGTGTTTATTTATACTATAATATAGGGATTATTTATTTTTTTGATATTGTTATTATTGGTTATTTAATAGAATTTCAAGTTCCTGTGGTAATGTCTTTGGCAAGTATTTTACTGAAGTTGAGCTAAAACTGTATTCATTAATTTTTCAAGTTACGCATACTTATGTATAAGAACAACATAAAACAGGCATGAGTTCAGCATCAAACACTCTTACCTTCCTGTATATTGTAAGAATTCTTTCTTGAAATATATCTTCATATCAAATGTACTGGACATCTGTGATTTCTAACAATAACAACATATTATGATAAACTACTTGCTAAACTCTAGTCAAGCAATAATTAAGCTTTCATTTTGTGAATAAATCGAACAATTTATACAGAATTTTTATCAAATATTTGGCAGATTTCTTGACTTAATATAAATAACAAACAGTAAAAAAGATGTGCATGATAACATGACTCTAAACAGTACATTCTATCCACTATCACAATAATTAAATCTCATTTTACAAGAAAAATGTTTGAACAAGTTTATATCACCTACTAGACATGGTGTTTTCTGTATTCCACCTTTAATCTTGTATGCTGCAGCGCTCACATCCTGAAATGTTACTACTTGTGGCTTCTGAGGATCACAAAATCTGAAATAGTATAATTATGATCACAAAATCTGAAAAAGTATATTCAGGATAGAATCTACAAAATCTGAAATAGTATGTCCTGATCACAAAATCTGAAATAGTTCGCAACAATCACAAAATCTGAAATAGTAATCCATGTTGAAAAAGTTGTTTCAAGATATACATGTACGATAGCATCTATTGAGGTAACAGTCGGGCATACATGTTAAAATAATTAGGGCTGTCATTGAATATCGCAATATTGATGTATCATCGATACTCATCATCCAATACAATATCAATACACACTTTCAATACAATCTAAAATTTATTTATTTCTGTTCGTGAATACACGGTCACTCTTTTTAGCCTAATAAATCACTTTTTTCCCAGTTTTCTTGGCTGACTTGAACTTAAAACTCCATTTTCAAATTTCAGTGACAAAAATAACAGAAAGAATCAAACTTTCTGTAGGCTTGTAGTATTTGTTATTTGCCCTATAAAGCATGGATAATACCATGATCCGAATATATAACATATATTTAAATGTTTTTTATTGTTTCTACTGCCAAAGTTGATACATTGATATATCGTCGATATTTGCCTCTCAATATATTGATACAAATTTTTCCATCAATGACAGCCCTAAAAATTATAAATGACCATTTTATATTTTTGAAAGAGAGAGAGATTATAAGTACATTTAAATGCCTTTTAGTAAGTTAAGGAATTATGTCTGAAATATAGATAAGTATATTTGTCCTCGAGAGAACCATTAGCTGTAAATAAGACAGAGTAATACATGTATATAACTTCATAGTTATAGATGCTGTTTACCTGTCAACTAAAACTTCTTCACTATTGACAACCTTGACCTTTTTATTTGGAGGTTCTACCATGGTGGAATCCATAAATCTATTGGTCACTAGTATAAATAATCAGTGACGGTGGTTTGCTATTTCAAGGCAAAAATGTTCTCACTTACAGCCAGCAATGTAAGTCTGAAATAAATAAATAATAACAGGTATTATATAATTCATTATTAAAGGCAAAATTATTTTCTTTCAAAACATCAAATTTTTTATTTAAAATATACATGTATGTGCCATTTGATAACTGGGATTTTTTTCACAGGTTAGGAAAGGGATTATGTTGTATTTATACTTTTCAATTGATGCATACATTTATAATGTGGTGTTGACAATACATACACATGTAATAATATCAATAGTTCAATACCTTTAATTATATGTACCATATTACATTTAGCAAATCTTAATACATAATTATATAAATATCTTATTTATAATGTGAGTCAATATTGACCCTATCATGCTGGAATTTTCTATAAATACAATTGAGAGATGTGGCATATAAATGAAAGTTGATTTATCTTTGTGCATTTAATTTTGGTGTAGATATTTCTCTTAAGAAGTTTGGACACGTTACTTGGCTTTGGTCACTTGCACTCTACAGGGAAGTTTAGGAAGACAGTTGTCACTGAAAATGTGTTCATTAAAGGTAATGTCAGTATTGATCATAACCAATATTATAGATGAGCTTTAAACTAAGGTTTTATCAATGTCTAAAGAACAACATATCATATAACTGCAGTTTTTACAGGATGTCTTACCAGCACACATCCAGAATGCCAACAATCTTTCTGAACATTTATAAACAACATCAACGTTATGAAATATCACCAAAATCACTAGAATCAAATGTAACAGCAGCTTTACAGGGTGAAATTAAAAAGGTTTACTGCAGGCCATCGCCTAGGAATATGTGAAAATTGTCCAATAGTAAATAAATCTACCCAAATATTAGGAAAACAATGGTGTCACATCCGTGCCACAATGCTGCCAGGTTGTAATCAACAGTCAGGGTGGGCATATGAAATTAGAAAAATTTTCAAAGGTTTATTAATGTTGCAACATTCGCTTATTAAACACTATCACATTTGTTGGGCATGTGAATTAAATTTGTGTTTCATATGAAATTTAATAAATGGAATATCATACCATGTCTCTTCTGTATTTATTGAAAATTTCAGCATGAACATACTAAAATTGACATACATATGAGCCCATTTATACATGCACACTTGGAAGATTTATTATTATAATAAGACTTAATGTACATGTCAATTTCTAGACTACTTTCTGGGACACTTCTCATGGAAATCAGCAAGCTAATGGTTTCTTAAATTTACATAGTGGCATAGGACCTAGATTATCAATATTTATAACTTGCAAATATTATAATAACTCAAAAATGTCAAAGTGTCAAAGATATCAGCAGTTTATATATCTTTTTATAATTTTAAAAAGTCATTTGTACGTGTATGTGGAACTTGTCCAAGTTTTTTTTGTATTTCAACACACGTTTTTAGCAGAAATTATGCAAAATTTAGATTCATGACTCCCCGGACTAATGTCAATCACCTTTAAAATTTACGTGCTACAAACATCTCATCAACATTTATCTATCACTCTGATAAAAAGACCCTGGATCCACATGTGCATTGTTTCTGCTCATCACCAAGGTCTTAGGAGGAAAGGATCAGGAGTGGGTAGTAAGGGATTCCAGTACAGGACAAGTTCCGGTTTCTCCAATGCTGTTTTCATTGAAATACTTTTGAGATGATAGATCTAATATAATGCAAATCAGCAATGTGTGTCCAACCATTTGTTGGCAGCTCATTTTCTTATGAATTGCCAGTTATCTAGAAAAACAAGATTGAATGAGTCCGGTACCAAAACTGGATCACTGTCAATATAAATATATTATTATAATAATGAGCATTTGGATGAAAAATTTATCTATCTCCGCTCCCCTTCCTTCATCTAAAAAACCAGAATCTGCGCCTGTAAATGGATGAATCGGGGTCAGCTCGGCCCTAAAACTTACTCGGCCCCCGAGTCAGCTCGGCCCTATTCCAACTTGGCACGGGTCAACTCGGCCCATATTTATATATTACTGGTAATGATTACTTTTTAAATGTTTTCATCATAACATTCATTGTTTAACATTTTCACAGTAATAGACATCTACTCAAGGATATTGAAAAGTTTTTTTTGAACAAAGTACCAATTTGTATGCGAGTTGTAGAGAAAGGAAGACTTTACAATTTATATTTCAGATGCTTTTAGTAAAAAAAAATATCGTTAAAACAGTATTGGTCGTATGAAAAGAACAAACACTCAAAAAGTGTTAAACACAATAACATTTATTGTCATAAAAATTCAATCCAAGAAACTTTATTTATGGATCAATATTTAACATACATGTATATTGTATCTTCTTAACAAAGATAATTTCAAACAATACTTACATGAATACATGTACACTGTCACCCTTTTCAATTTCTATTTGTAAATTTTGTTCGTACTTTTGAATACTTTTACAATAATTTTCTCCTTAAATGTTATATTAACTAAACAATCTAAACAATCTATATCCTAATACAAGTTTTTAAAAGAGGGCCGAGTTGACCCGTGCCGAGCTGACCTGTACCGAGTTGGTATAGGGCCGAGTTGACCCTTTACCAAATGGACCACCAAATCAGACCATACTGGTCGGGGACCATCAACCGGACACTTTTTGAACATTTTTCCGTACAGATTTCATAATTTTTAACCTAGAAACCTTAAAATTTGACACAGTTCAGCTAGGTTCTTCTCCTAACTAACAAACTAGTTTGTTTATTTCCGATTGTATTGACACTTATATCTGAGGCTCGACAAGGAGGGTATCAAAATTACCTAGATTGTCTACACTACAGTACCATGTGTCCGGACACATATGTACATCACATGATTTAATTCAGATAAAAGCTGGGGTGTTTTGATTTTAGATTTTTAACATGATATACAATATTTCAGCAACAAATGCTGAAGTTTTTGATATTCTATTATTCACTCTGCAAATGATTATAGCTGGTATATGAGGTCAGGCATTGCTTTCTTGACCCCCATATTTCAACGTCAACATTCTTGAAATAGACATTAAAATATTACTATTTACGGAGGTTGAAATAAATTAATTTACTTAATTTTAAAATAAACATGCACTTTTTGTTGATAAAAAAGTGACTGACAACCACTGAACAAAGAAAATACTAAATTAAGCATTTTCGGGGCCGTCCGGGTTTGGTGGTTGTCCGGTTTTGGTGGTCCCCAACCAGTAGGCGTTTGAGATTAATAAATTTATAATATATTTGATTGCCTGCTGTAATTTGTAAAGTAATTTACATCTAGATAAAAAGTATATCAGATATTACAGAAGTTAAAGATGTAAAGCATGTTAATTGCTGGTATCGTTACTTTGTTAGTGAAGAGACTAAGATTCTATTCAGCGTACAGTACAGTTTCAAACTCCTGTGGTTACTCAATGTTGCACAAATGCCTCATAAAAAGGAAAGAATTATCACTTGAGACACCAATAATTTTCAAAATGTAAATGCATTCATGTGGATGATCATATAAATATATATAATTAACTTACTAAAACAATGATATTGTCCTCTCTCTCACCTCTAAAATATGTTATTTACAAACAAACATATATTTCTGTGGTCGGATATGTTCGGTTCTCTGTTGATCTAAATAACCGCGCGCTATGACGTATTTTAGGTATATAAATCCCGTTTCTTCCCGTATCGCGACGCGACTTCAGAATCTAAAACCTAAATAATAAAATAATTAAACATATATATGGATTAATATTTATTATATATTTATAAATGATAATTGAGAAAAATTGATAAAATAAAATGCGTATTTTATTTTCCGTATTTTCACTGTAAAAAATTAATTTTCACTACAGTGAGTGAAACATATTTTCCGTATTTTTACTGGTGTCTTGCCGAACTACTTTCTTCTAAATACAGCAAATACACAAAATTTAAGGAAAAGTCTTTCAAATTTTATCGCAAAAAGGAGAAAAATGTATATAATAAACAGAAAATTCAAGATTTTTCTATAAATACATGATTTATTTTCATCTTGTGGCATGAAAATTATCATATTTCACTCGTGGCTACCGCCACTCATGAAATATTTATTTTCATACCACTCGATGAAAAAAACATCATGTATTTATAGGAAAAACTTGAATATCCTCTACTTACTTGTTTTTTTTTTCTATAAAAAAATAAATAAATAAATAAACAAATATAAATAAATAAATAGAAAAAATGTGCCATCCCCCCCCCCCCCAAAAAAAAAACAAAAAAAAAAAAAAAAAACAAACAAACAAAAACAAACAAACAAACAAAAAACAACAACAAAAAACGTGCAAACATAAGGCAAAGAAAGAATAAGTACTGGTAGTTGTTTATAAAAAAGTAAAAGTGTCAAATTTGAACAAAATTATATATAGCTCTACCACAGATATATAAACAAATATTTAGCTTCATGGCTCTACAGTAGATCTACTTTCCCTATCAAAATATGTGTACTCTAGATGTGATGTCTAAAATTATTATTTGATGGAACAGATGCCATTGTGCCCTGTAGATCTATTTATTTTAATAGTACAAAAGTAAACATTATTTAAACCTGACTTTATCTCGCACAAATTTAGCTTGGTGCGTATGTGATTAAATTTCAGTTATCAAGATAAGATTTCACAACAAACTTGACCACTGTTGTCTGAAGAACAAAATGTCAAATATACAAAAATCTCAGGATAATAATAATGTGTTCCGATTATTTACATTTTTACATACATTCAGTACAATCTTGTTATTTGGAGTTACTTTATTTCAATTTCTACAAATAGAAATTTTAAAAGAAGATATTCAATTGATTAAAGAAAGCCTTCCTGTAAAAGTGAGTAAGTTAATCGTTTCCATATACCTATCATTCTCAAAGATAGTTGATCCCTATTTTGTAAATAGAGGATATTTTCTATACTGAATTTATTGAGCAAATTGAATAAAATTATATTATGCGAGCTTCTGGCGAGCAAAATTTTATATTATTTCACGGGTTCAATAAGTTCAGTAATGAACCTACACAATTATCACATACCTAAAATTAAGACTGTTTAAACTGCAAACGAATTATTTTTCATTGATGCGCCTATAGTGTTACGCTAACATTAAGCGCGTCTTTAAACTGTTAACATGTATGTCTGTATAACGTAAATGACGTCACGTCAAAATATATGCACGGACGTGCAATACCATATTTACAGGGTCGCAAAATCGACACGGGTATGGGATAAATACGTTTTGTGCGATAACATTGTAATTCTATCGGAAATGGATAAAACACGCAATTCAGGGCAAAGATCCATCGATCCGGACTTCTTTAATTATAAATAGATCTAAATAATGTAAGGCTTTTCCAATTTGGGAGGCCTATTTTCTATTTACTAGTTCATCATGAGTACATTGTAGTTGCAGACTGATGTGGTTATATAACGCAAATTTCACATAATGCTCAAATGTGTCCTTTTTGCTTAAGTGGAAGTTAGCATACATTCCTTAATATTGTACTAGACTGGGTACAGTATTTGGCCAGACTTTAATTAATGTCATGAAAAATTGATTCATGGAGGTAAAAACCACCTAATATATGATAAAAAATGAAAGGAAAAATTTCTGACTTGTGTTTGCGGTTCGGAATGGCTCGTGTTTGCGGTTCGGAATGGAATATCCGTCCCTAGGGTTTTTGTTTACCTTAAGCCTATAGTTACCGCCAAATGGGCAGGTACCCTTGAGACAAAGAATAACATATGGCAGATATTATCACTCTATGATTGGACCTACATTGATATATTGCAACTGAACATTATGTTATTCAGGACTCTAGCAACAACATTGGTGTCAGTAGACGACAGTTACAACCAACACTCACATTAACAGATTTACAAGTAAGTTTTAACCGTTCTCTTGAGTGTCTAGTAAAATTTTTATACAATATTTGATGGTAATGAAATCAAGTAGGCTAATGTACTACATTGTAGGTGATTTTAACTCCTGTCCTTAATTCTCGAGACAATTCGGTGATACGCAGGGGTATTGAGGGGGAGATTTTACCTTTCGTCTATCCCCACTGTGGGGCCAATATGATGGTTCTGTTTTGGAGACAAAACAAAATTAATCCATATCGCAGTACCGAGGCATGTATAATTATAACGGAGATTTCATGTAAGTCTGTTTAATCAATAAGCCCATTTGTTTTTATTGTATGCCTATTAGCAGTATATAATGGTTCTTGCAATGACATAAGCGTGTACATATATTTAATTTTGTACCTAAAAATCAATTGCCGAGATTCTTTAAAATATTTTTGAATTGTGTTCATGTTTAGCTACAAAGTCTCAAAATAGGATTTTTCGACAGAGTAAACATATTTCGAATTGCTTTTAATAAGATATGAAAATATTTTTCACTTAAATCTGGCATTTTTCAAATTCAAAACTTTCCATCAATAAAATAGTTTTGTAGCAATCAACAGTAAAATACCTACATGAAAATATAACTGCATAATTCAACATTCCTGCATAAAGCCGCACACACGTATACATTAACGAAGACAAAACATGCATTAACGCGAAATCTTCTTGTCTACTTTTGACTGCATGTAAACATAAGGGGCAAGAAACTTTCACTAATTGCTTAGTACTGGTTGCTTACAGTAAAGGATTCGAGAGTTTTCAATATGCGATCAATACAATCGAACTTATAAACTTAAAACATTACGAAAGTAGTTTCTAAATACAAAACGCAGAATTACCGAATCAGATAACTACGCTTCGTACATTTTCTGCAGAACCCCATCGAACTTACTTAATCTCTCGTACTGCGGGCTCATACTTAAAATGCCTAGATGTTAATGCACGAAAAAAGTGCGATTTCCCTCAAAATGTAATTGAAAATTATGTTGTTGTTGTTTTTCAGAATGAAATACAAAAATATTGTTTATCAAATGGAACAGTCTTGTGTTCAGGTGAGATAGTTCTAGTATAAAATTAATTGATTTTATATCGGCATTTGGTATTAAAAGAGTTTCTTTTCTATAAAGAAATAGAATATTACATGGTTGTTAGGATTTGTTAAAGTATGTATAAATTAATTCATTGAATTTGAACTTTGATTTTGCCTAAGTTGTTTTTTAAACATATTTGTAAGGTATCTATGTAGTGAAACGAAGAAACCTTAGAGTATCTTACATGCCAAAACTGAAATGTTAAAGACATTCATGGACGTAGTGGTTTATGTAAACCAAAATCCGTAGTACTGATTTAAGAAATTTGATAAATGGCACAATTTAGGTTTAGAAGTAAGTAACATATACACATAATTGTTAAAACAGCATGCCTCCAAATTCAAGCTAATTTTCATGAAAACTTTTAAAATCAATAAAATAATAAAATATTTTCATGTCAACAAAGAAAGTAATTCACATCTTGCAAAAGCCTCTTTTAATCCATGTAAAAATTACCAAATAAATGTAAAATATGCATAAAACCCTTACTGCTTTAGACACGCAGTTGAAAAATGGTAGTAAAAACTGAAAACCAGTTTTTTATTGCATGCATCATATAACGTTTTACTTGAATTTGTAAAAAATACTTTTCATATTATTTTAGTATCTTTTTAAAGTTGATTTTCCTGGTATTTTTAGCTCAAATAGACATGCAGCTTTAACATGAGAGTTATGCTTTAATAACTTTCAATTTGACATATTCATGCCAAATCACGGAATCAACCTTTATAATGGTTTGGAACAAATGATTATTTTATTATATTACTTAACAGAAAGTCGATTTATTCATTCTAAGATAAATATTTTGTTTCTCATGTGTTTATAACACACGGGGATAATATATTCTATTGACTACTGTTAAACTGTCAATAAATGATTTATTTGCTTTCATTTTGTACAGGTGGACCTCAAGGACCCAAAGGTAAGACTGATTTGAAGTTTCAAATATTTTCAAAATGTGTTTATCAGTAAAAGATATAAGCACTGTTGCCAAATTCAAAATATTTAGGATAATCAAAGGAAGAAACGTCAGTTGTAACCGCCAGATAAAGTTAAATATATAATTTGTATGACCATATTATGAAGATCCAAATTCTTTTAACGTTTTGTATATGCGTGTGTAATTTTGCTAGAATCATTGATAAATATATGTAATAAAATGTAAAAACTAACTATTGATCCAGGTGACAGGGGCAATGATGGTTTGCCAGGTTTCAACGGTACAGACGGTACAGACGGTACTCCTGGTATAAAAGGAGAACCTGGAATCCCTGGTTTAGATGGTCAACAAGGATATAATGGTACTGATGGTTTAAAAGGTGATAAAGGTAACCCTGGTATTGATGGTAAGCCGGGATCTAATGGAACTAATGGACTCGCTGGTCTTCCAGGAGTACAAGGCTCTAAAGGTGACATAGGAGCTCCGGGGATAAATGGTTCTGATGGAGTAAAAGGTGAAAAAGGAGAAATGGGTCTACAAGGGTATAATGGCACCGATGGTGCAAAAGGTGTACAGGGCCAGACGGGTTTAACAGGTTCAAAGGGAGATAAAGGTGTAACAGGTGATCCGGGTGTGAATGGAACTGATGGATCACCAGGTATACCTGGCTCTAAGGGACAGCAAGGAATTATAGGACCACCAGGAAATGATGGGATGCCTGGTATGAACGGGACAGATGGTGTTAAGGGTGACATGGGTTCAAAGGGTGATAAAGGCGACGTTGGTTTTAATGGGCTTAAAGGTGATATAGGAAATCAAGGACCTAAAGGTGAACAAGGAATGAGAGGAGATCAAGGCTATAACGGTACTAAAGGAGAACCTGGAGTAAAGGGTGATATCGGTGCAACAGGTCTACATGGTTTACCTGGACAGAAAGGAGAAATGGGAATACAAGGTAAACAGGGCCTAATAGGACCTAAAGGTGCAAACGGATTAGTTGGAAACAAAGGAGATCGTGGTATGCAAGGAATTAAAGGAGAAACAGGTGGAATCGGTAGTACCGGTAACCCAGGAAATAAGGGAGAGAAAGGTGTCATTGGTTTAACAGGTATACAAGGTATAAAAGGAGAAATGGGCTCTGTAGGAATTGATGGACTGAATGGTACCGATGGCAAACCTGGCCCAGAAGGACCGAAAGGAGATAAGGGTCTGATAGGTCAACCGGGTATGAAAGGAAATAAGGGTGACAGTGGAATAGATGGTGTCAATGGAACAGATGGTCTTGCGGGAAAACCAGGAATGAAAGGGGAACAAGGTCAGAAGGGAGTACATGGCCTTTCTGGATTACCCGGTCAAAAGGGAGAGAAAGGAATGAAAGGCATACATGGAACAAATGGTATTGATGGAATTCCTGGTGTGAACGGAACGAAAGGCGAACATGGCGACCCTGGAGTTAAAGGAGAACCTGGTAAAATAGGATTATCAGGTGTTGACGGGTCTCCAGGATTAAATGGTACAAAAGGAGAAAAGGGAGATACAGGACAGCAAGGTGTTCAGGGAATACAAGGCTATAAAGGAGAAGCAGGAGCAAATGGGCAGAAAGGAGAGGTAGGAAGTAAAGGTACTAAAGGTGATATCGGCGAAAAAGGAGAAAACGGAACAATGGGGTTGCCAGGACAGGACGGCAGCAAAGGAGCAGCTGGAAGTCCGGGCCTAAAAGGGGAAAATGGACAAAAAGGTAGGTTAAAAGTGCATATTAGAATATAAATAATGACCCTTGTATCAAATAAGTCATTGCGGATAATATTAAGTAAAACTGGTCACGCTGATATTCAACAGCTTTGAACACACAACTTTTTCCAGATTTTCATGCTTCACAACAGCAGGTGTTAAGTGCTATGTGGCAGCTGTAAAAGGTTGCCCGTACTTCATTTTAGTTTTGTTATATTTTATCATCGATTCCAACACTTTTTTATGTTGAAAATTGAGTACCACTGAAGCCGGTGGTAGGGGGCGTTGCTCCTTTTCATTATCCCTCATGTACAGACTCAATCAAACCGAGTCTGTAATTTTCATGTATCTTTGTTGTTTACTTCTTCCGAGGGATCACACTTTTTCCAGATTTGAACATCTTGACTTTACAATTCTTCATTATAATGAAACTCTTAAGTTCACACTATATAAAACAAGTTTTATGTTTACATTTAAGGTGACAAAGGTAATATGGGTCAGCAAGGTAGCCAAGGAAACGTTGGTTTAAAAGGTGACTCCGGTTTGCCGGGTTTGAAGGGGGAGAAAGGGGATGTGTATGTAAATTGCAATCTACATTTTAACTTAAAGATAGATCTTAATATATAAGGCTTGGATAATTCGGATATTTTATATGTTAGTTAAATGTGAAAAATATATAAATTTATTAAGGTTTTATTGAGTTACACGAACAGGATATATAGCAAGCATCTATCGGATGTTTTAACTTGGATAATTTACATAATCACCATCTTATTATTATTGGTAATAGCGGACAGCAAGGTATTAAAGGATCACTCGGACAAAAGGGAGAAATGGGTAAACATGGTTTGTCCGGATTACCGGGTACTCAAGGAACAAAGGGAGAACCCGGAAATGATGGAGCGCCAGGAAATAAAGGTGAAATGGGGTCAGTCGGACCTACTGGTCCGAAAGGTGAAACTGGGGTACCTGGAAAGGCTGGAGTTAAAGGGGAAAAGGGTAAATTTAAATTCGTCATATGCAAAGAAAATAGTTTTGATTTTACCATGCTCCTCTCATGAGATAATCTGCAAGTTCATTTGAGATGTGGTAGTGATTTCTTTTTTTTTAATCAGTTCTAAAAGGCAAACATTGTGATTTCATGTTAAGATTTAGCAAATGATAAGTTTCACATTTCATCTCATGAACAACAGAGGAGCTACTTATTCTTGTTTCTTCGCCACTCGTTTCACATTTTTATTGGTATATTCGATGATGTTTACTTCTTCATTGTTGTTTAAAAAGATTGCATACTGAAATCAAGTAAAACAATATACAATCGTTATAGTTTATCATTACTTTATGTCACTATAAAATCTAGGTTACGCTGGTATGAAAGGAGCTCCCGGCGGAGAAGGTCCGGTCGGACCTAAGGGTGATCCAGGTATCAAAGGGGTACAAGGTTATACTGGTGCACAAGGGATTAAAGGTGAAAAGGGCGAGGAAGTATGTAGAAATTATTGTATCAAGTTATTAATCAAGTACTTGTACATTGTATGTAAATGGTAAAAAGTTATGAAAGTTATAATGAATGTAGTATTAATTAAACGAGTGTTTGCCTTCCATCTTATCAGATATGTTGCTTGTATAGGCCTATTACATGAACAATTGCTACATGAGAATAAAAAACATAGAATAAAATTATCTATTGTATCTATTGCATACAAATATTACTTGATCTCTATGGAAGTATGCATTTTTGATTATTCAATCCTAATTAATGAGGTTTGTAATAATGTAAAAAGGTCCTTGTAAAAAAGCTTGCGGTGGGGCATAAAGCGATACTGGCCTAGCTCGGGCAGAGATATTGTTCACACAGATGCTTTACAACAATTTTTACATTTTTTATAGATGTTCAAATCATGTTTGATAGGGGTTAATATCATTATCTTGATAGGGGTTAATATCATTATCTTGATAGGGGTTAATATCATTATCTTAACTCTTGCAGGGAAATGCACCGTCCAATAACTGCTGCCAGAATTTACGTAGGTGTTAAATCAGTCATTTCATAAAGACTGTTTTTATGATACAAAAAATAAAAAGTAAAACCAGGCTTTGATTTTTGGATACATTTGTATTTGGTTAAAATCTAAAAAAATATTTTTATTGCCATAGAACGTAAATCTCAGTTTATTTTCAAACCCACTATTCCATAAGCATAAAACTTGATTTTACAAAGATTTTACAAGAATAATAAAACTAACTATTTTTGTTGTTCCTAATATAATTAAATGACTGCTGTTTTGAAACCAACAGAAGTTCCAGTATTTCAAGGAGGGTCAAATGATTTACAAATAACTACAAATGTTGGAAACACCGTATTGTTGCCGTGTGTAGCAGACGGTAATCCTACACCGGATATCACGTGGGAGAGAGAAAATGGAGAAATCCCTAGTAACAGAACTGTTACGACACCAATAGGAATAGCCATTGATTCTGTAAAACTAACCGACTCTGGAAGGTATACATGCAAGGCGACTAATATACTCGGAACAACAACGAAAACAATTATTTTGGTTGTAGATTGTGAGTATATATCAAGTAGAAAAAGTTTATGAATTAACTCAAAATATCATTCAGGATTGTACAATATTGTATTCAAATGTGTTTTGATATTGAACTATGTATTCATCCGAACAACATTGTTGCTTTTATGACAAACAAAGTAAAAAGCAAAACACCTTTCTTTCTTTTTGTCAAGTTTAAATACACATATACATCAAACATTTTTTTAAATCAACATATACATCAAACATTTTTTTTAAATCAAGAGATCAATAACTAATGTAACTTCTATTTTCATAGCAAAACAGCCAGTGATTTCAGCGTTGAGGAAGTTTGTATCTGTAAGTCCAGGTGATTCTGTTGACGATGGATGTATTGTAGAGAACGTTAATCAACATACAACTACCTACTCTAAAATACACGGCGGCCTACCAACTCATCAAATATTACCTAATGAAGATATAATATTCAGGTTTGAGTCTACCAAAGATTCAGGAGAATATCAGTGCCAGGCAATCACAGATAAAGGGACATTTTCTGCATCGTTTTATGGTATAAAGGTTTTATTGAACTTGTTCTGTGTTTCTTGTTAATTTTCGCCGATTTTAAAACATTGTTGTGGTCATATTTTGGTCGTCGATCCAACTTTCCGACTTTCCTGGATAACTGACCAGTGCTTACCCATTTTGCGCAAATGACCGACTACTAACAGAATCAGCCAATTATAGACAAATGTATGGCGGCTGATTTGTGCCTTTCGTGTTTTCGCCTCGCCATTTCTTGACTTTTCGCTTGGCAGAATAGCGGGGCAAAAATACACTAATTAGCGGGGGCGCCGGGCGAAGTTTTATTTATTAAACTTTGCCCCGCGCCCCCGGTAATTATCGTGTTTTCGCTCCGCTTCGGCTTCATTGACTTTATAAAACTTAGTAATTCATGCAATGTTTTTACCAGTATGATTATCATTCGCTAATTAATAATCATAATTGTTTTCTTATTATTATACGTTCATATGGAACTCTTTTCATTAAATTATAAATTACAAAGAGTGATTCCTAAATATATGTATATCTATGTCCTTACAGTGTACCACAATATGACGTCATTCACGTGTGATACTATGTTTCAAGTATGCGGACAGGACGGTGCTATTTGTGGGTAAGTATCGCTCATGAAACCGTTCTTTTTTAACATTTTTACCTTTTAAAGTTAATTTAACGGTATGCTAAGCGTTGAACCTATTCAAAGTTGGACAGTACGCTTTCCTCTTCTGGTTGCATTTAATGGGCGAAATGGAGGACTTTATGATGGGCAATTCTCTTGCAGCTGAATAGTTTTAATTTTCGTTATTATTCTATTTTATTTTGTCTTGCTTCGTCAGGCTTTTAAGGTGATTATATTATTGTCCTTGAAAGATTTATTCAAATTGTCTTGTAATTAAGAAAAGATATTGGAGCTAGGTGAGGTTTGGTGTACGTGTTATTGGTCTAAAATCCCAAATTGTGTTTTTCCTGCTTACGGTGCCATCTGTGTTCTTGTAGCAGCTGGTTTTCTTGTTAAATGTTACATCCAAGAACATATGTATTAAGATACTTTTATTGTCCCTATGTTCCATCTGGTTATTTTCCGTCAATGGTTAATATTGCCTTCACATTTAGTTTGCAAGTTTGTCCCTCCTCTTTTACTCCAATATCAGCCTTTTAAGTCAATGCCTTTTTAAATGTCTTTATTGAATTTTCTATCATTTTAATAATTGTTAATAATTAAATGTGGTGTACGTCCTGTTTCTGTACGACTTTGTTTCTGTTCTTTATCAGTTGTCCTGTCTTAATTTATTTTATTGGGGACTGCGTTCTGTATAGTCTCGCCTTCCTTGTTGATTTAAGGTCTTATTCTCTATACGTATTCAAGCCAAATGTATATCCTGTTAAGAGCAATGATTATTAATTAGTTTTGTAGAATCTTGTTACCAGACTATACGTCGAATTAAACAGTTTCCCAGTGTTTTTTTTACTTAGAACAACTTTAGTTTTTGTTCCGCATTTTGAGAACTCGAAATAAAACTCGAAAATTAAACAGATGACTACTTTCGCAAAACAATGTCCCTGATAAACGTGCAATTGTGTAAATTTAGATATCTTAAGTAAAAGTTATAACAATAATGTTTTGAGATTATTGTCTAAGATATAGGTATAAAAATCTCCCCATTTGTGTAAAAAAATTATTAATTAATTATGTAATATAAGATTATAATTCGTTCCATTTTGCTAATGTGAGCGACAATACAACAATTAAATCCATGCTATTAATTTTATATAGTCTATGTTTAATGTTTCCAGCGGAACATGTCCTAAAAGATGTGCAAATCTAAATCCCCAGTTTGTAGCAACAGGATACGCCGTCGTAAGTTGAATAAATTCATACAATTATTTATAAAAAATATGAAATGACCCGTGAGTGATTGAATAATGATTTTTAGTATACTAAATGTTAAACGATCTTCTTCACAGAAAAGGAAATCTTGCAATCTTATGAAATACTCCATTCGTTAAAAAGTTGGAATGTGCCAATTTAAGGTTTGGTTTAACGTTGATTTCTTCTTTTACTAATCCACCATAATATGGAATCATATAAAACACATTATGATCAGTAGAGCATCGTTCTTCTTTTTTAACCATTCATTAATAATTGAAAAAGGGTATATTATTTTCAAGAATCTGCCGATATGTCGTGCGGCGGTAAACAATGGAAGGGTCAATGAGAATGGAGGTGATGTAGTATTCCAGGTGTATCAGAACCAGTAAGTCATTTCTCTAATTACTTCTAGAAACAACACAACAAGCTGATGTCATTTATTAACAAGCACTTGATATGATAGTAACTACAAGAAAAGAACGGCAATCATTTCATCTTGATAATCAGCGTATAATTAAAGTCAATCGTGTGAATCAATATATTTTCCTTTCATCTCGTTTTGCAAATTTATTTGAAGAGTACCATGGTTGGGACAAGTAGCCGCAAAATGCCTCTTTGTCTTTTAAAAATCGATAAAGCATAAAATGCCAATTAGTATGTAAATAATTTGAACGACTCCAATTGAGGAGTAAACATTAAGTTTATAAAGAATGTTTTTGTTGTGTAAGAATCTATAACACTAAAGACACACTGTTGCATTGGTTTTTGGAATGCTACGTTTTACAATAAATATAACTTGTATGGTTGGACTGTTGTCAGTTGTCAAAAGACGTATATTTCATCCGTCTATGTTTATCACTTTTATCATAATCTTCTAAATTATGACTATTGAAAATCGCTATGATATTATAAAAGAGCAAAATTGATTTTTGCCGTCGAAAAAACTTAGGTTGTATGATAACATCCCTGTTGTTGTTAACTAATGTAATTAATTTTAGATTGACGAATGGCAGGTGTAATTTATTTTGTTTCTCTGTGTTTCAGAAACGTATTGGAGGCAAAGTTTTTGGATTATACTAGTTGAATGCTTTGTTATTGGTATTTAATTGATTAAATGTTTTTAAAAAATCTTAGATTTTATTTTTTCCTCTCCTTATTTTTGAACAAATCGTGATTAATATTGTTCTTTTATCTTTTATAGTTGAAATGAAGTTCATTCTGTCCAAAAATAGATTTTTTAAAAAGTAGAAAATAACATAAAATGTTGGTTTCAGCAGAAAATGTCAATGGTTTATGTGAGTAAATGCTACCGAAGGATCAAATTAAAAGCCCATAAACCCATAAATGTGGTAATTCCGTTCGTCCGAACCCATATTTTAGAAAAAAAGTGTGTCATTTTTTTCTTAATTTTGGCATGATTAGACATACAAATATAAGGATTTAATTTATTAATACTTAGACGATTTACTCTAATGTACTTAAATTTTTTAATTCAGACAAACAAAATAACGTAAATGCCTAAAAAATGAAAATGAAATGTTTGTCTTTTACAAATAAATGATGATGAGAGCAGAAGTACCTTGATTGTAACAATGTTAATAAAGTGATGATATGATGCCACCATGCTGCTGCTTTTACACATAAAGATGATGTTCATCTTTATAATTATGCCTTTGGTTATGGATTGAGTGACAGTGCTTTGAGTCCGATAATGATGACCGTGATGATGATGATGATGATAATGATAACGGTGATGATGATAAAAGATATGATCGTCCTGTTGTTGCTTCTCATGAGGATTGTGTCATTAACTCAAAAATAATTATGTCGTAGATAATGGTGATAACAAGCAGAAAATGTAAAATTTCGATAGTGATGATAATGGTGATGATGATTGCGGTGGTGACGATGATATTGGTACGTTTTTTGTTCATATCTGTCAAATCTAGTAGTTCAATTTGACACGTTTGATTTCACCCCAAAAAATTGAATACACGCCCCTTGCAAAAAAGTTTGTACAGAACAAGGGAACTTGAAATTTACACCATATAAGAAAAATTTTTTGTAAACACGTTTTGCAATCATTCTGAGAATGTAGTTTTACATAAATTACACAAAAAATTACACGTGTAGAGTTAAGGACGTAAAACCTGAAAACGGTATAAGGACGTACCCCTGACAAAATTCAGGTTCACCACATGCTATATAATTTATCTTAACTTTTTATAAAACTAATTTAGTATATCACACTTCTGTGATCATATTAGTATGGGTATCTTATTGCTTGTAAGATATTTTATTACTTACGTTCAACTGAACGAGTGGTGATTACAAGGATCGAGATGTTTCTGACACCTTACAAAATAATCAAATTTCAAGCATCTTAAATTTTTAGTTTAAATCTGCCATTTCTCTTATTTAGTTCCTAGAGACACAACATAGATTATATGATAAGTTTGGTTTGGAAGGGATGTCTTAGTGGACAATTTTGTAAAATTTGCAATACGCTGAACGTTTTCCTCTTTGTTTTTCCAATAATAAAATGGAATTGTCTGTGAGTATATAATAATCACTCCTCGAAAAAAGTTTGCAAAATCAGAAATTAAAATAGAGAAAATAAGAATCCCTAAAAAAGCCCAACACGGCAAAATTAAAAATGTTGCAGGCTATGTTTGATTGAGCCTGTTCATGGACGGTAATGGAATGTGCGAGTTACCGTCCACGCCCCTTAGCACCGGCTTAAGCAGAAATCAACATTTAATATGAACTGGTACAATTTTGAATTTTGAAACATCTGCAGATGTGTTCATATGGCGGTTATCATGGAACCTTCAATGTGACACGTAAGTGCCATTCCATGAAAAGCGGCATATGGTCCCCAAGTAAAAAAATGCGTGTGCCCTAAACGAGCCAACAATGGGCGGGACTAAATAAAATAGATTTTTGAAAGGGGATCAGGTTATGAAGCCTTCATATCACAGATAAGGGTGATTCAACAGTATTCAAGTGAGGAATACTGGAACCACCCAACAAGAAAATGGCCGAATAGAAAGAACTAAATTACCACAAGCTCAACAATAATGTCATGCTGAACGATCTTTAAGGATCTCTGTTTAAATGTACGGGGCGACTTTTAACAGCCTCCACACGGCGCAAACAACGCTGATGTGGCGATAAAATAGAGAAAATAAGAATCCCTAAAGAAAGCCCAACACGGCAAAATTTAAAATGTTGCAGGCTCGGTCTGACCGACTTCATGTGGTTGATAATATCAATCACATGCAGACAAGAATTTATTTAATCTTTTTGTGCCCCCATTTTAGGGGAGGGGGTGGCATTTAGATTTACCCTTATCCGTCCGTCTCTTTTGTGTCGCATGTAGCTCAAAACGTATTTGACCTATAGTCATGAAACTTTACAGGAATGTTGGTCAGCATGTGTTGTTGTGCACCCCGGGTTGTGCTTTTGATTTATCCAGTATTTCTAAAAATATTGCCCCTGACTTAGTAAAAACCGTTCCATTAGTTGTGTTATTTGTTCCTTGAGTACTTGAGTTAGAATCAACCAACTTTACAGGAATAATGCTCAACATCACTGTGAAGCTATGCACATGGGGTTTTGCATGTGGATTTTTTTTTTTCAGTTTTGTTAGAGTAGTTATTGCCATTGATTTAGTATAAATTTTCAATTTTCAACTTGTTCATGCATAGCTCAAAAATATTTGACCTGAATGTCCGAAAGTTTACAAGAATGTTGGTCAGCCATGTACTTATGCACCTTGGGATTTGCTTGTGGATTTATTCAGTATTTGTAAATTTCTTGCCCTTGACCTAGTAAAAGATTTTTAGTTTTCAGCTTGTGGCACATGAAGCTCAAAAAAATATTTGACCTAAAGTCATAAGATTGACAAAACAATGGAGTGTGGGGGCACCCGTGTCCCATGGACACATTTCTAGTTTTCTCTATATCTTTCCCTTGAATGACAATATTAGTTTATCATGGAAATAATGTTAATATATTAAGAATAATTGCTTATTGTAGAAATTTGAAATACTAAGCGATACAACATGTATTTCTACATGCCATAAAAATATACATTTTGACAATCTTTGTGAAGGGACTCAAAATCCGGCGGCGTATTTCATTAACATAATAAATCTGCGTTATATAATGACGTTGACATTTTCCGTGTGTTTGATATTGTATGCCGAATTTTCAAGGAAATCGAAAACAGTGCATCTTTTTATTTATAAAATGCTTATTTTCTTGTATAAGAAGGTAGCTTTACATAAAAAGTGTATCCCCCAATTGATATACATGAACGTCGTTACATATTGCTATAGAAAATTGAATCTGTATATGAAATGAATCTATTCAATAATAACATATTTACAGCCACTTACAGCAAAAAAGAAAAGAAAATTGCAATGAATTGACCTTCAAGTTAATTTATGTGTGAATATGTACGATCTTTCCTGTTTATCTTTAGGTCTATTCAAAAATAACTAAGGTATATCTACTTATAACAAAAAACAAGCAAGTTCAGACATTATCTAGTTGGCAACGAAAGATGTACTGTCAAAATGGCACCTGTCTTTAGAGTTACATTTTGTATAGTTATTTATCCATCAATAAATGTATCTATAAATGTATGAACTGTAATAAGTTTAACACCAATCATAGGTTTTTCTCTATTATTTGAAAAATCATCGGGTTTTAGGAATAATTACCAATAAAATTGCTGATTTTGGGAAAGTATGTAGAGTTTAAACGTTTATTAAAAAAATGGTTTTGAAAGAGGACTTTAACTTTCCTCTGTTTTTAACTTGAAAATTACTTGTTAAAGAACAATGACACCTGTAAACTGTATTTGATGATAGAAAAGCGTATGTCAAATTTTGTGGTTACGGACGTTTTACTTGGGCTAGGGCTTTGTGCCTTACCTTTCTGTAAAGGAGACCCTTCAAACTTGTACATATTCGAATCCGCAACGATATCAGACGAATTATGTCGCAGCAGTTGGCCCTACGCACGTGTTTTTATGTATACTTATATACGAACAAAGAAGAAATCGCCAGTCACGAAAAACGACCCTGCCACGCGGATGTTTTACTTGTGCTCGGACTTTCTGCCTTACATTTCTGCAATGAAATAAAAACATATTGTTGCAGCGGTTGGCCCTACGCACATTGTGTTTATTACGTACACTTATATACCGAAAGAACAAATCGCCGGTCATGAAAACGACCCTGCCAAGCGGAGGTCCCACGGACGTTTTACATGGGCTTGGGCTTTTAGTAAAGTCGACCCTTCAAACTTGTACATAATAGAATCCGCAATTAAATCAAAACAATAGTGTTGCAGTGGTTGACCCTACGCCACGTATTATTATTATTATTATTATTCACAACGTTTATATAGAACTCTTTTTATCTGAAATATTAATGCAGAGATATATGTAAATGTCTTCCTTACAATGTACCACAATAAGACGTCATTTACAAGTGGACAGGACGGTGTGGGAAAGTATTTGCCATGAAACCGTTCATATTGATCATTTTAACCCTTTAAAGCTAAAGGTATGCTTAGCGTTGAACCTATTAAAGTTGGACAGTACGCTTTCCTCTTTTGATTGCATTTGACGGACGAAGCGGATTACTTCATGATGGACAATTCTTTAATTTCTTGCAGCTGAATCGTTTTAATTTTCGTTTTTTATTTATTCTATTTTTTTCTTGCTTTGTCAGGCCTTTTTATGTGATATTCCTATTGTCCTTGGAAGAATTGTCTTGTCTTGCTTCGTCAGGCCTTTTAATGTCCTTGAAAGATTTATTCAAATTGTCTTGTCATTAAGAAAAGATATTGGAGCTAAGTGAGGTTTTGTGTACGTGTTAGTGGTATAAAGTCCCAAATTGTGCTTTTCCTGATGACGGTGCCCTCTGTGATCCTGTAGCAGCTGGTTTTCTTGTATAATGTTACATGCAAGTAATTCTTTATTCTACACCCCTATCCTTAAACAACAGTATCAGTCTTTTAAGTCAAAGCCTTCATTTATGTCTTTATTGATTTGCTATGATTTATATAATTGTTTAGAATTAAGTGTGTTAAACGTGCTATTCATGCTTTGTTTCTGTTCGGTGCATTGCTTGGATGTTGGGGAATGATAGATTTTATTGGGGACTGAGTTCAGTGTACGTCGCCTTTCCTTGTTGATTTATGTTCTCATACTCTAAACGTATTCAAACCAAAGGTATAACCTGTTGAGAGCGATGATTATTAATTAGTTTTGTAAATATTTTGTTACAAGACTATACTTCGAGTTAACCAGTTTCAAAGTTGTTGAACTTAAAACAACATTATATTTTTCCGAATTTCGAGAACTCAAAATAAAACTCGAACATTAACCAGACGACAATGGTCGCCCAACAATTTCCCTATCATAAACGTGGTAATTATGTAAATGTAAATATCTCAACAGAACTTTTTTGATGGCCGATTATTTCTCATAATTATAAAGGTGTAAAACCCTGCTCATCATGCATGTAAAACATTTATAATAAGGCTATGTAATACTCCACTTTGCTAATTTGAGCGACACTACAGCAATAAAAATCCATGCTATTTATTTTTGTTTTAACGTTTTTAAGGAGTATTTACCTTTAAGATGTTTTATGTGTCCTTAATGATATGCGAATCTTAATCCTCAGTTTGTAACAACCGGATACGCCGTTGTTAGTTGAATAAATCCATAAAAAATATAAAAATATGAAAAGATCCGTGAGTGATTGAAGCATGGTTTTCTAGTATACTCAATGTTAGTCAATCTCCCTCCCAGAAAAGGAAATCTTGCAGACCTTTTAATACTTTATATATAATTTGTTAAATGTTGAAATGTGCCAGTACAAGGTTAAGTTGAACGTTGGTTTATTTCTTTTTTTCTAATTCAACCTAAATATTGAATCATATAAAATACATTAAAGTCAGAAGATCATCGATGTTTTCCTATATTCATTGATAATTGAATAACGGTATATTCAAGAATCTACCGTTATGTCGTGCGGCGGTAAACAATGGAAAGGTCAATGAGAATGGAGGTGATATAGTATTCCAGGTCTATCAGAACCAGTAAGTCATTTCTCTAATTACTTCTATTAACAACACAGCAAGCTGTTGTCATTTATTGACAAGCACTTGATATGATAGTTATTACAAGAAAAGAACGGCAATTCATCTTGATAATCAGCGTACAATTATGTATAATTAAAGTCAATTGTGTGAATCAATATATTTTCCTTTCATTTCGTTTTGCAAATTTCTTTGAAAGTACCATCTTTGGGACAAGTAGCCGCAACATGTCTCGTTGTTTCTAGAACCGATAAAGCCTACAATGCCAATAAGTACTTCATAAAGAATTCATTTTTGTTCTTTGTTGTTTAGGAAACTGTAAGCATATAGACACAATGTCGCATTGGTTCCTGGAACCAATTAACACTGTGCTAAAAGCAATAAATTAAAACATAAAGTTTTCTTTCTTAAGAAATGAACGTCTTGTACTAGAGTTTTGATGAGTCTTAAACCACATGGCCAACAATAATCAGATTGATAGTCGGATGTGCTAACCGGTTAAGCCGAAATTTCAGATACTCGACGAAAATAGCACGAGTTTCATAACAGCTAGAGGTGTCTGGTTATTGTCAAATGCACCAATCATATGAAATAAAGTATTTGAAATGAGATGCAATTATTTAATCTGTACGATGCTCTTATTTGCCGCTTAATCTACTGAAGTTGTGTAAGGGACTTGTCCAGTTTTGAGTTTCAAAACTAACCATTATCAGTTTTGTCTTATCAAGATGAAAATTTGAAGTTAACCAATAAACATTTTGATGTGCAGGCACTGGCGGCAAAACTAAGTTTCAGCAAGTTTAAGACAGGCTGATATGTATTGTATTTTATATATCCTTACCAGAATATATATCTTATATAACCCTACAAGAATAAATATTCCAATTTATCACTACCAGAATATATATCTAAACAAATTAAATGATGTGTTTTACAATCGATATAAAATGTATGGTTGGACTGCTTTTAGTTCAAAAAGACTTACTTTCCATTCCGTCTATGTTTATCATTTGTATCGTTATCGTGTAAATTGGAACTATTGAAAATCGCTTTGATATTAGATTATCTAAAAGAGCAAAATTGATTTTGTCGTCGAAAATGCTGAATGATAACTTGCCTTTTGTTGTAAATTAATTTTAGATTGACGAATGAGAGGTGTGTTTTGTTTCTTTTTTCTGTGTTTCAAAATTGTATTGGAGACAAATTGTGTTGGTTCGTGGTTTGATATTTACATGTATTGACAATTTTAAGATTCACGTTTTCTCCCCTAACGTTTTAACACATCGGAGTTTAATGTTACACTTCTATCTTTTACAGTTGAAATGTCCAGGCCAATATGCAGTGGTTTATAAGCTTCATTCTGTCCATTGTTAGATTTTTGGAAAAGTATGAAATAGTAGTGTATGTGGGGAAAATGCTACATAAATATCAACAAAACCCCAAGACATGGCTATTTCATCCGACTGTCCGTTCTTCTGAAGCCATATTTTAGAAACAGTGTATCAAATTTTCCTGAATTTTGGCAAGATGAAATATACGGATATGGGAATGATTTTTTGTTTGTTTTGTTTTGGGGTTTACGTCACATCGACACAGTATATGTCATATCGCGACGTTCCAGCTTTACTGGTGGAGGAAGACCTCAGGTGCCCTTCCGTGCATTATTTCAGGCACGAACGGACATCTGAGTAGAACCACCGACGTTCCGTAAGCTAGCTGGATAGCTTCCTCACAATGGGACTGAGAATCATTGCTCACTAATCACTGCATAAAAGCAGAAACAACAGTTATAAGCCAATAATCAACTACAAAAGTATCAGGACGCCAGCGTTTATTAATATTTTAATTAGTAATGCTATATTGAATGAAAAAATGAACAGTTACACATACATGATGATGATGAGCAGAAATACCGATGAGCAGAAATACCAATGTAACAATGTCGATAAAATGATGATGGTGAGTGTCGTCATGCTGTTGCTTCACCATATAAATATGATGTTCGTCTTTATGGTTGTTGATAATGGTTTGATTATAATATGTATATATATATGATGGTGATAAAGGAAATGGTCGTCCAGACTATGGTCATGAACTGGATAAATAATTATGTGATAGATAACGGTGATTACGGGCAAAAGTATGTTGATTTCGACGATGATGATGATGATGATGATGATGATGATGATGGTGGTGGTGGTGTTAATGGTGATGACGATGATGTTGATACATTCATGTTCATATATGTCAAATTTAGTTGCTCAATTTGTCATGTAAGACATATGATTTTACGCTCTAATTTAATACACACACACGCACACACACAGACACACACACAGACACACGCACACAGACACACACAGACACACACAGACACACACACGTGTCACAGCTTTGCTACAAAGACAACTAATGACGTAAGTCATAAATATTATACTCATGACGTCTGCAAATAATAATATCTCTTTCATTCATTGCCATTTCAGTTAAATTACAGTCACGTAAATCATTTTAGAGTCATTGTTCACTAGTATCTTATTGATTACATCATTAATAACTAAAACACAAACATGTTTGTTTCATAGTAACAATGTTGTTATACGTACACAGAATGTGTTTATTGTTAACAGCAAATAAATAAGGAGAAAAAATGCAATGTTTTAAATGCGAGCAAAGCATAAATTTTATGAAATAGCTTGCCTTCAGACACAATTGCCCAATATACAATTATGAGTAATAACTTTTGATAGATTTGCTGTCAGCAAGTTAGAAATAAATTCAGTACAAATGAAATATGTAATACGCAATGTTGTAATATGAATCCATGAATATTTGATTATAAAAAATGAATTTTACACGATAGGGTAGGGTCCTTCTGAAGCATTATTTGTTTACATGCTGATATAAGTTTACATTTCAATGTCATTATTTTAATAGGAAATATGATTGTTTTGACAGACAATTAAGCTATTTCAAAGGCTATAATGAAGCTATGTCTAATGAAACATTTTTTAAAGAATTTATAAACAGTAAAATAATGTTGTTCCTTGTGGTTAATTTTAGAAAAGAATGGTTTTATAAAACACGAAATGATAAGTAAAAAACATGTAATCAGTTAAATAAAAACAAATGCTTTTCATTTATTTCGATATTTTGTCTTCTTCAGAAATAAATGGCGTTTTTTTTACGTAAAATGTTCCGGAACAAAATACTGTTCTGTTTTTCTAAGTAGCGATTTAACCATAAAGCAATGATTGCTTACATGCCTCATTCTTTCCCAAGGAAATAAACAAAAATATTTCATGTATACATATTTTAGATTCTTATTACTTTTTCAAAACTTCAAACAAGTATTTTGTTAACTACAGGCAGCAAAATTGCATAAAATTTCTTATTATGTTTTATTCCTTTCAATTTAGAAACGCGTTTAAGGCCCGTTTATTTATGCCCGTTTAGTAAACCATGAGAATCTAGAACATCTTAATGTAATTTGAACATCAGCTCTTATTCATAAAATAGATGTTAGAAAGACGAAACGTGCGTTTAACGTAACACTTTTGATAGACATAAACATTTTAGAGAGCTTATTTTTATAAAGTAATATTGATATTTTATCTGATTTACAGAATAACTGAATGGTGATATTGGTTAAAATGGAATTGGTTCATATCGTATTCCTATGCAGATATTACTTTTTTTACAGTGGTAGTGTATCCAATGACATTAAATGCGTGTACGAAAAATGGACTTCTTTAGTTTTCTACTTAATAACAATAGTTATATAGATCTTAACTATGTTGAATTTACAAATTTAAATCTGCACACTATTAACAATGTTGATTTAAATATTGATATTTATTTGTTTGTTTGATTGGGTTTTACCAAAACACCGACACAGTATAGGTCATTTGGCGACGTTCCAGCTTTACTGGTGGAGGAAGACCTCAGGTGCCCTTCCGTGCATTATTTCAGGCACGAACGGGCACCTGAGTAGAACCGACGACGTTCCGTAAGCTAGCTGGATAGCTTCATCACATGAAAGAATCATGTCCCTGTCGGGATTCGAACTCAAAGCGGTGAGGGGCAAGTGGTTTGAAGTCAACGACCTAACTACTCGGCCACGGATGCCCCAGATACTGATATAAGTGTTTTTGAAGTTATCAAAGCTTAATTAGGAAAGACATCCGGAATCGGCTGTATTCCAACCGACGTTTTGATAAAATGATACTTCTATAATTGTTTTGAGTCCGGACAAGTACCATTTGTATGTGACCATAATGAAGTGAAATATTTATAAATCCAAAGTTCTTGTCAATTACTCTTAGATGGTAATTGATTTTATCCAAAATGATAATTTAAACTCTATGTTTTGTTTTTCTTTAAAAAAATAAATAGAATTGCCGTTCAGAAGAAAACGTCAATAATGTAGACTGGAGTTTGTCGTTTTCTTGTCCTTTTATAGATAATCTGATTAAACGAACTCATAAAGGTTCGAAAAATGCCCAGTTGTACATTTTGGTGAATGTTCGACGTTCGAAAACTGATCACTTGACGTTCGGAAACGATCATTTCCATACACAAAGACAAAGAACGCTGTAAAGTAAATTATATGGAATTTTAAACAAAAATATGATAAATCGATACATATGATGGTTATAAAATTGACTAGTGCAATGGAATGGCTATAAGTTTGATGCTTTTATGAAAAATTGCTTTAGTTAACTTTGTTTACTAAGCTTCGGCAGAAATTGCCATTGACAACGGAGCTAGGTATACAACCCATAATGCACCAGTGAACAACAATAACACCTGTCAAAGTTTATCGAGTGAAATACAATAAATGCAACTTTCTTTACCAGAAAAATATGCAAATAAGTAATGAAATAAATATTTGACCTTTATAATTAGTTAACAAATAAGCGTTTACCGGTACAGATCTACATGCAAAATGTAAACAATGACGGTCATTATACAATGCGGGTCATGTAATTCTTATATGCATAATAGAAAAATTATTCTGTGAATAGTTATTATTAGTAATGGTAACATCTTAATTATGACATATATATTATATTGTACAGATTAAACATTCACAGTGTCTTATATTTAAATTTTAAATTGACATATGATGTGGTATTTTATCCCTCATAAAAGTAACAACTCTATGTCATTCAGCATATCTCCAAATTGGCGAGTATAAAATATATCATAAACATAAATCGACAACAAGACAAATCAAACTTCGGGATCAAATGTTTTTACTTATTTATTTTTTTTGTCACCCAAACGATCACTTTGATAAAATATTTAAACTTATTTCTTTGTAAATGAATGTTTTCCAAATTTAAACGTTCTTTATTTCTTAAAAAACTTTAATATTTTTTTTTACAACTTAGTATTTATAGTTTTTGCAAGGTGCAGAATCCAATAATTGATCGGAAATCTAACTCGAACCAATCATATTGGTTTTAAAATGATTTAGTGAAATAATTATTAATCGATGATCATCATCTAATTAAATATATTATAAGTAAGTAAGTAAGTAAGTAAATTGTTTATTAAAGTGACATGTGTTATAAACAATACAATATACAATAATGAAAACAATTATCAGAACACCCGGCCCACTGGGCCTATATGTCACCTATCACATTTATATATATTTTATTTTATTTGAGTCTCATCCATATTTAACAATTTTAAAAGACATATAAAATTACAATTACAATATGGTCATTCTAAAAAGAATTATCTGAGACTATATGTTTACATATATTAACATATACAGTAAAGTTCCACCAAAAAAAGACCACACAAAATGATGGCCCCAACAGCGGAAAGGTCCCATCAGCGAGCCACTTCAGCTCCATAACTTAAACTCTTATTCTTTATATTGCCGAAATTTGCATGATTTTGAAACATTCAAGGTGGTCTTATTAGTGGAACTCCACTGCATATACAATTAATGAACACTATACATGTATATACACTAATCAGTAATCAGCATTCGTGGAACACCGAAGTGTTAACCCTATGTTAACACTTCGTTGCTCCACCCACACCATGACTGCATATAAACCAGACATCAATATTTTCCATATAGTTAGGCAGTTAAAAAATTAATAGGACACAGTTGCTAATCCAGACATAAAATATATGGTATTTTATTGTAAGTGGACTAGTGTAACTTATATTGACGCTTCAATGTGTTTTATTTACAAATATTACACTCCCTCCCTCATAACGCTCTGTTTATCTTAGCATAGTTACTTCGTCTTTGTGTATAGATATTATAATGAATTTAATATATCGCAAAAATGAGCGTTTGTTATATTATTATTGATTTACTTTAGTACAAAGGTGAAACTTGCAAACATAATAGTTGTAAATTAAACGGTATAAGTATATAAAAAGTCGGAAGGCGGCGATACACCTTATATGTTGTTGTCATGGTCACAGTAATGGTGCTGTAATCGTGAAATTCTGCTTATTCTTTCGAGATCTTCATATTCTTTGATTCTTAATATAGAAACTTGAACCTTGGTCGACGTATTTTGCATGCTCAAATTTAATTTAAGTGTAAATATAAAATAACCAGTTTAATAGCTTCACACAAATTAGATACGATATGTTTAAAATTCTACACACTATAGGTTCACAATATGAATATAAAGTGTCATAAAACACTTGCATTTTTTTAAAAGCTGCATGTCTCCAGATGAACCAAAATATTTCAAGAAAATTAAACTTGAGAAAAATGTATAGATATTTTAAGAGAAGTAAAAAGAATCAAGATAAAGTAATAATTTCCATTTTATTTGCGATTTAAGAGCGTTTTTGCAGTATTTTTAAACATATTTCTATCGGGTTACTAACGCAATTATAAGGGCTATTTTGCCTATTTTGACCTTTTACTTCGGTAATTAACATGAATGGTTAGTGCTGTTATATGAATATATATTATATTGCAATATGAAAGTTATTTTCTTTATTTACTTTACTATATTTTATTTTTAATACATTTTCAAAATCTTCATGAAAATAAGCATGAATCTGGAGGCGTGCTGCTTTAAGAGAGAAAAAAAGCCTAATCTTTAATAGGGAACGCAGCTTTCCCTACATAGTTTATTCATTCTTTTATTCAAATTAGACACATTCGGTAAGAATTATGAATACTTTAATAAATCCATGTTATAAAAATATTTTACTCAAGGGTGAGTATAGTACATGTATATCTTTAATATTACACACATATAACGACAACATGCACAAACACATAATTATCTCTTTCATGCACTTAGGAAATATCAATACATGATAATTTTACGGATCAAAATATTTAATTATCTGTCAACGAATGAAATTATTATATTGTTTTGATATACAAACGCCACTATAAACATGTTGATGATATGATTGTAACGCATGTGTTATTATTTGGTGTAACAGATATATAGAGATCATTCATTGGTGAACCTAAACTACATGTCTAATGTTATCTTATACTAATCTTGTAGCCGCAATATTTATATGACAGGAAACACAATATGATTAATTTGTTTCTTGGGGCATGTAATGATATTGGATATCATTTTAATATATTTGCTTTCTTTAGCAAAATAAAACCTAATCTACAAACTACTTATGAAAACAATACAAATATATATAACTGAATGCCGTATCTTTATTAAATCATTAGGTTAAAACACGACATCCGTGTACATGTTATATATGTTTTTATCAAAACTTTTAAAACTGCTGTCTCATATATACCATATATATATTACTCCGGCTCTCACCCTCTTGTTCAACGCCTCTTTACAACAAGGAACAGTACATTCAGTCTGGAAGAAGGCAAATGTATCACCTATCTTCAAAAAAGGTGACCGTAGCAACCCTGCCAACAACAGACCCATTTCTCTCACATCAGTATGCAGCAAACTCCTAGAACACATCCTACATAGCCAAATTATGAAACACCTTGACCATCAAAACATCCTTTCAGATCAACAACATGGATTTAGAAAACAACGCTCAACTGAAAGTCAGCTTCTTCTTACTCTTCAAGACCTGTCATCAGCCCTGGATCAAGGGGAACAAGTAGACGCCATACTACTAGACATCAGTAAGGCGTTCGATGTTGTGCCTCACCAACGACTCCTCTCCAAGGTAGATCACTACGGCATCAGAGGGACAGTCAGAAGCTGGATTGAGAGCTTCCTGTCTGGCCGCAGCCAACAAGTTGTCGTTGAAGGCCATTCATCTGCATCCTCCCCAGTTACATCCGGTGTACCCCAGGGGACAGTACTAGGTCCTTTACTGTTCCTCCTTTACATCAATGACCTACCAAAGTGCGTGACTTCAATCAGCCGCCTATTTGCTTACGACAGCCTGATCTACAGGAAAATCAAATCAGAAGCTGACGCATTAGCCCTCCAAGAAGACCTAGATAGACTCCAGGAATGGGAACGCAAGTGGATGATGTCTTTCAATCCCAGCAAATGTGAAGTCATACACATCACCAAGAAAAGAAGCCCCATCATTTATGCTTACAAGGTCCATCAATTAACTCTTCAATCTGTCAAAAGTGGAAAGTACCTTGGTGTCAACATCGCTAATAATCTTTCATGGAACATACATACAGAATCTACCATCAAAAAGGCCAACAACTCACTATCATTCCTCAGAAGAAACATCTCAAGCTGCCCACAAGACATCAAGGCCCAGGCCTACAAGACCCTTGTTAGACCAATCCTGGAGTACGCAGGCACAGTCTGGGACCCACACACAGCCACCAACATCAACCAGCTTGAAGCTGTCCAAAGGCGAGCTGCCCGATTTGTAAAAGGCGACTACAAAACTACCAGCAGCACCACTGCAATGATGACAGACCTAGGCTGGCCAACTCTACAGCATCGCCGCTCCAATGCCAAGCTAGTGATGGTCTACAGGATCACGCACAACCTCATAGCCATCCCAGCTGCACAGTACTTCCACCCCCTGACACTTGGTGGCCATGGCTATGGACACAGATTCCATGTCCCATTCTGCAGAACAGACACCATGAAGTTCTCCTTTGTACCTTCGGCCATCCGCCTGTGGAACCAGCTTCCAGAGCACCTAGCCACAGCAGTCAACCTTGAGGCCTTCAAGGGAGGACTAGTCATGGGGCCCTAATATGCCGGAGTTGATTTTATTTTTAACATGTTCTTCTTTTAAATCTGCACTTATTCGCCGCACAACACTTTGTACATACACCCTGTACGTCAATGCTCCAGAGTGGGTTATGTACAGTATTGGAAGAAGAAGAAGATACCAGTCATATTGTAAGTTTCATTATAACAGAATATCAAGGATAAAATATATATTATGTATATGTTAGTGTTCATCCGTGCTGTTCTACAGAAATTAGAAACTTCGACGGGAGCGATAGCGACAGGAGAATGTTTCTAATTTCTGTAGAACAGCTAAGGATGAACACTAACATATTTAGTGTCCCTTGATTACGTCACTACGCGGTACTATGAAACACTATGAAAAATAGAAGGCGACTATGAACGGATTTCAATATAGTATCGGCTTTTTTTCTTCTATGAAATTTAACACACATAATTTTTAAGAAATACAGCGTTTTCATTGGATGACAAATAAAGCTGGACACTAAGGTATTTTAGCTGTCTGTTAATGGATATGCATGTACATCAATTAATGATTTTATTGACAATTTCGTGAACCTTATTACAAGTACAGTGTATTGGTGTATATGCTTTGAATGATAATCACGTGAAGATAAAACAAAAAAACATAGCACTGCATGTTTGTAACGTTATTTGTCAATGGCTAGTCGTCACTGTTGTACAATCTACAGTGTAAATACTCTTCTGATAAGTATTTTTAAATATGCTTTCATGTTTCCTTAAACAGCTTAAACAGACAGCTGTGTAATCATTATATTTATTAATTTGATGATTGAGAACAATAGTTGGTGTTAAAAATTGAAATTATCTATCACATTACAGAACAGAATACACACATACAGTACAAGAAATACAAGGAACAACGATTTAGTATAAATGGCTATTTTCTAAGTTTATTTACCAGTAAGGAAACATAAAGATGCATATATTAATGAAAATTACAGGTATAATTTAAGACTTGTTGTGCGATAAGGCAATTTGTGAAATACAAAAATAGTCCTTTATGAAAACGAACATAAACTTTTCATTAAAAGTCTAATATAGTCTTACTTCAAACGCAGGTAAACATTTGAATAATTGTCTTGCGTTTGCAAATGGAATAATCTTATTAAATGTGTGAGCCTCACTTTGTTTATATAAACAGCAACAAAAAATAAAACAACAATGACTATTTATTGTGTTATAGTAACATTGTATAATTATAGAAGATCTCTTTGATAAACCTGGGATGTCACATTATCATTGATTCTCTCGAAAATGCACTGATGACATGCAATTGTTTATTGCAGATGAATACAAATTACAAAGCGTCAACAGGTACTACTAAATTAAAATTCTATGTTAGTTGAAACGTTTATCAGGCTTCAGTTCACACACAATAATTGATACTACACCGTAAAAAACGACTAATGCAAGTATAGTGATGTATAAATAAATGAATGTTGAAAAAAATAAGATTGACTATAGAATTGTTGATAGCTATCAAAGATTTATTCAGCCTTTTCTATAAAAAATGGGAATCGCATGCCGTCGTTGTGAGTTTATCAAATATGTTTTACTGACACCGGCGCAATGGACGGTAGTGATAATGATATAGTTGGTCTGATATTTTCTGTGTATTAATTCATCTTTCTTTCTTTTTATTGTATCATAGTTTGGAGACCTTTCTGTTGAAAATGTGTCAGGGTTAAATCGTATACATATACATGCACAGTGTATCATAGTCAAACATAAAAGCACGTTCCCTGTTGTCACAATATGGAACCCCGGCAAAAATGAACCAATGAACGAACATCTGAATATGACATTTCTGTCGCTTTCCATTTATCTGCCGTCACAATATGTAAACCCCAGCAAAAATGAACCAATCAATGGGCATGCTCTGGAGTGCGGGTAACTAATACCCGCACTCCAGTTAACTAATGTCTGTCTCTGTGTTTTTTATTACACATAGAATTATCATATGTGAGGAAGCTTGTAGGTAGTTTCTACCTAGCTATTTTCATACCACAAGATGAAAATTAATCCTGTATTTATAGAAAAAAAACGAATTTTCTGTTTATTTTTTTATATTACAGTCCTCTTAAATTATGTGTATTGGCTGAATTTGGAAGAAAGTAGTCCGACAAGACACCAGTGAAAATATGGAAAATATGCTTCACTGCAGTGAATTTTTTTACAGTGAAAACACGGAAAATGAAACTACGCTTTTTGTTTCGTCAATATTTTTCAATATTTCATTTATAAGTACATGTATATAATAAAATTATGTTATTTGCTTTGAGTTGGCAACTCTATGACAAATGATTTCCTTCATAAGAAGTCTACACATGAAGGCTTCTCAATAGAAAAACATATTCGAATACTCGCAACTTTAACAATTTATAAATCCATTTTAACAACTTATCAGTGCATTGAATCAACTAAGAAAAAACTGTGATACCACAAAGAAAAAATATTGACATACTTTTGAATAGAAACATTTTTAGAGCAGATAAAATGTTAAAAATGTAGAAAAAAGCCATGATTCCTTAATATTTTAGTGATTCTAAACAATTGTAGCGGGTCGCTTGCAGCAGTATAAAAATACATTTTAAGGCAAAATAAGGGTATGGTCTTTAGCTGCTTTCAAATCAATTGGAGTTAAATAAATGCTGTATACAATTGTATATATAAAATATGTCACCTATTTACACTAACTTGGATTACTTTGTTAATTGTTATTTATAAATGGACCATCTGTTCCCTTATAGCTTCGAATCAATCAGTCATGTACATATTGTATTGACTCAAATATTTACCTCACAGTAAGAATGTGTACATTTTTTTCATTTGACGTAAATTAGGTCTGTTTATCGTAAACTGAACGAATTCTTTAATTTCTTATCATAAATTTTTATTTATAATCATGCTTGTAGAAAAAGATTCAGTAAATAAAAAGATTGTGGTTAACAAAGAAATAGTTCATATCTGTTTACTTTCTTTCCATTTTTCTTTCTTTCATACATGCTTAACTACAACTTCATTTTGTCAAAAAATGTAAGAAATCGTTAACATAATTGACTTTTTTTTAATAAATGCTGATGTTCAAGTTGACTACAATGAGAGAAAAAAACAATTTGATGTGACACTCGTTAGATAAAAACCTCTATCAGCTTTGATCACATTAAGTTCACCATGATTTAAGATAATTGGTATCCCTGCAGACAGATAAATCGAAGTTCAATAATACAATAAAAAGTAAGTGAAAAAATAGCATCATACATATCATTTAAATTGCCTGACAGCATAACAAAACAGTGAAACCATGGCGTTCGCATCCGACTGGAACCAGTTGTATATAGCTCATTGCACCGCATTTGTTTAAGTGCGCCCATCAGAGAGGATCCTAGTTGTAATATCTTGTCACATACTTTATTGAATATCGCTTACTTGTAAAGTACCAGACGGCGTATATACACAAGGTATTTACATTAAAATTACATTTATTTACTGGTTTTTGTTTATTGTAATTTAAAATTGTAATTTTATTAAAACGATACAGAAATACATTTGTTTGTGTATATTCTTGGATAAAATTAATTCATATTAAATTATCGGTATTTATTAGATTGAACTATTCATAGGTAAGTCTTTTGTTAGATATTTCTTATTGATAAATAACAAATATTATATTAGCACTATGCGATATAATATTCATACTGATGATTTACTTGTATTTAAGACATATTGTAAAAGAATAACGTATTATAAGTATCACATTCAAACCTAGTCATTATACTGTATCTTTATTCACACCAGCTTATGAATATTCAAATTATAATTTATTTATTTAAAAGAAGAAGCCATGTGTATTGAATATAGAAAGTTCAAATTCAAAATATAATCTCTTTTTTTTTCAAAAGAAAAGGCAGCTTTATTGAATATAGAAACACCAAATTTAGTCTTACAGATGTTTTATTAATAATTTTATTTTGGAACTGAATTGATAACCCACCAAACAAATGTTTCTCCTAAAGTTTGATAGCATCTGTTAAAGTTTTTATTGCTAAAAGCTACGATTGTGGCCGAAAATCATTATCTGTTTAACTTCGTTATAACGTTTTGAAAAATTTTTTTTTCCACAAATCACATACATTGTTTTCGGCTAGTCATTGAAATGTCTATATATAAATAAATGATGATTACTTATTGTTATATAAAATTTATACTTAGCCATGTTAGGGAAATTTACAATTCACATCATTTCATTCAGACGAAATTTGAGAATTTAATTGTGACATTTTCTTTTTGTTTTCAGCCACGATGAAGTTGTCCATAAGTATACTTGTATTTGTCTCGATAGCGGTAAGTGTTTTTTATTAAATAGAAGATAGAAAACAATTTACAAACTAGGTATAAAATTTACATACAAGCATATTCTATCTCTAGTGACAGGTTTTTTATATTTTAAATATGTTAAATTTCATGCGACAATGTTGTTAACGTAACATGATTTATACTCATTGATTTTTAGTTTTTGTTTAGCATGATCATCTGTTACCTTTCAAAGGAATGTATCATTGATTCATTTATCATCCTTTTTACAAACAATTTCATCATAAACTATTTCATCATAAACTATTTCATCATAAACTATTTCATCATAAACAACATAAGATTTATCTAGCTATATGCGTACACATATGTACATTATCTCTGCTTCTGTCAATAACTGAATATAGAAGGATTTTCAAAAACTGAACATACATGTATGTTCTCAATTTCGAACAAATGTCACAATTGTGAAATTATAAAATTACAGAAAAATAAAAAAGTGAATAATCTTGAATGTATTTTTGTAAATCATTTTGAATTTAAAGTCCTATACAACTAATTGAATGACTTATGGTGAACGTAAAAACACGAGTTTTGTGCTTCTGGAGTAGAATTATTATTGAAAGAGGATTATAAAATATGAAACAAGTTATATCAAACAATGTTCTTATTGAACTCTAGAAATTTTGTTGATACATTTGAAAAATAAAAATGATCTTGGTACTGTTGGTATGTCAGAATGTATGCATCAGCAGAAAGTAGATGATATAAAATTTTCAAATTTACTGTTAGGTTGCGATTGCATCATAAATTTGTACAGGATAATAATATAGATACAATTGTTTAATGTGATAATAGGTGAAAATGATATAGTCTCAATACTTAAGTTATCATTATTTTGTTAAAGCATTATTCTAAAATTAAGATATTAGTTCTCATTGTCCGTTGTCGTCCTAAATTATTCGAATGTTTATGCTAGTAATAACTTTGTACTGGTCGGAGACCATCAACCGGACACTTTTGGAACATTTTTACGTCCAGAGTTCATAATTTTTAACCTAGAGACCAAAAAATTTGACACAGTTCAGCTAGGTTCTTCTCCTAACTAACAAACTAGTTTGTTTATTTTTAATTGTATTGACACTTATATCTGAGGCTCGACAAGGAGGGTATCAAAATTACCTAAATTGTCTACACTACAGTACCATGTGTCCGGACAGATATGTACATGATGTGATTTAATTCAGATAAAAGCTTGGTGTTTTGATTTTTGATTTGTAACATGATATACAATATGTCAGCAACAAATGCTGAAGTTTTGGATATTCTATTATTCACTTTGTAAATGATTATAGCTGGTACATGAGGTCAGGCATTGCTTTCTTGACCCCCCGAATTACAACGTCAACATTCTTGAAAGAGACATTAAAATATTACCATTTACGGAGGTTGAAATAAATTTATTTACCTAATTTTAAAAGAAACATGCACTTATTGTTGATAAAAAAGTGACTGACAACCACTGAACAAAGAAAATACTAACTTAAGCATTTTCGGGGCCGTCCGGGTTTGGTGGTTGTCCGATTTTGGTGGTCCCCAACCAGTATAGATCTTAGCATCCTGAATCTAACTTTGTTTATTTGACATGAAGGCGTTATAGAAATATTTTATGTTACATAATTATGTATGACTTTATTTGTAATTCTGTTCATGTTAAAATTTTACGTTGAAACCATTTGCATATTATAAACCTTGCCTGCATACTCGGTATAAAATTGATAACCGATTAAATTGGCATGCGATTTTTGCCGATTTGAGTGAACAGCATTGCAACGCTTTTCATTTTTGGTTAGATATGCACTATCACATTGATTGGTCCTGGGAATGATCTGATATTTGTACATGACCTATTATCCAGTGATACAAAATGCCTTGAAAACATTGTTTCCGTCTCTTCTTGTATAAAAACCACAGTGGTTTCCCTTTAAAACATAATGCCTGACATTTTGCCTGTCTAGATTTTTCTTATTTAATTTCTTAACTATATAAATTACTTTATTTCAGAGACAAGCTAAAGCGCGTAAGTAAATGTTTTATCTTAAAAATGGTCAAGTGTTGAAAACTTAGAATAAATTTTATGTTATATTACTTTGTAGGGTATGTCATTTGTAAAATAGATAATTATATTTTGCCCCACAAATGTAAAGATGATCCAATTCTTATCTTATTTATGACAATAAGTTGATCAAAAAAATTCGCTACTTGTACTAATTCTTCCTTCACTGAATTAAACGAATCGTTTACAATATAACGTAATTCAAATTCATTTTACTGTAAAGGGTTGTCTAGTTTTATGTATGTATGTTTAAGTCTCCCTTGACTGTGTGAAGAGTGATGACGGACTTAGTTTGACGGCAACATTTAGAGCAGTTGGCGGCGGTACAATAAATCAGATTGAAGGTATACATGGTACAAATGGTGCTACAGATAAATGTGTATCTACTCTCGTCACTTCCGGTGGTTCAACTGCGCATGAACTAAGCATCACGGTATTGCTGAGTACAGGGATGCAGACAGTGCCGACAATAGGGACTTCAGACTGTTTCGTCACGGCAGTATGTATACAAAACTACATTTTTGTAAAATTTTGAGAGGAAAAGAAAGTAGTTTTATACGGATAAACCATTTAAATAGTCATATTTTCTACTAGATTTTCTAATATTATGTGAGTGGTATTGCAATATACCCAGTAAATTTTTTTGGCATAAACCCGTACAAAGTTAAACCCAAAAACACAACTAAAATAAAGGGTATAATTTTAAACTGAAAAAATGTATGTTTTTTTTTTTTAAAAAAAGGTTAAAATGTAGATTTAAAAAATGCATTTTTTTAAATTTATTCGGCAATACATAACATTAGTCATATAAAATTCATTTAGATTAGTTCTGAGTACAATGCAGTAAAAGACAGTTCAGGATTAAACTGATAAATTGATCTAATAACACATTGTAGCTGTAAATTTGTGACAGATGTATTATTCCATAGGTAGGAAAAACTTGTTTTTGTATCCATTTATTTACTGGATTACCATTAAAATCATGCTTCATAAATAATTTATACATAAGAGAATCTGTGTTTGACATTATCTTAAACCAATATTCAATCATTCTTATCTTACGCATAAAATATAGTGGAAGTCTTCCAAATTCACCATATAATAATGTAACATTTGATGTTTTTCGTCGAACCTGTAAAGTGTGCTTTAAAATTTCAGATGTACCTTTTCCATATCTGGTGCTATGTGAAAACCCCACACTTCACAACCATAATTCAAAATAGAGTCAACCATCGAATCAAAGATTTTAATCTTTTCAGAAATATTAAAAGATACAACATCTAATAAAGAATTACAAGAATACAATGATCTTTGTGCTTGTTGTGATAATGATGTCTGTGCTTGATAAAAACATCCTTTTGAAATTTACATTACTATAATTAATGTAAAATAAAAAACCTTCGAAAAGGTTTTTTTGGGAAAAAATTTCAAGGCCCAAAACTCCCGCTAAACGTAAAAACCCTAAAAGTTTTTTTACTAAACAATCAACAAACTATGATTCCCAAATAGACCCACGTAAATTTTTACGGGTAAGGGTTCAACGATTTTTCCAAACTCACAGGCAGAGGTTTACAGGGGGGTGTAACCAGTGGGGTAAAATATTTTATTTCCCTATCATTATCCACTTTTTTGTATAATGTTTTAATTTTTAATTTTGGGCCCCTGGGAGTTATTCATACTGTTAATTTTTCAAGTGTAACCCCTGGGGACAAAAAAAATTTGGGATTGTTACAGGTATAAAGGGGAAAATAATTTACAGTATAAAAAAACCCGGTCATGTGCTCTTTTCCCGAAAATGAAAAAAAGGCCAACAGATCAATTTTGTTACAGTAAGATTTAGTTGACAATTTCAGATCATCACAGTATTTGTTCAGGGTTATAAAATAAATTAACATGGGTTTGTGAGTAACAGCTCGTAAAAATACTGTTGCCCTCGGCTAACGCCTCGTGTAACAGTGTCTGTCTCGGGATAATATTCCCCACAAACCCATGCGTTATTTATATATTTTTCATTTATATATGAAACATTTTCAACAAAATTGTTTTAGAATGGTTTTGGCAACGTCATAGTTTTACTGATAGCAATTTTACAAAACTTCTATTTTGCACATGATAGAAAATGCAGGTCGGTACTGATGACATAGGTAACTTGGTACTTTGTAAAAATAAAAATGAATAATTTTACCTTTTTTAATTGTTGAATACTAACTTTAAATTATAAATGACTTGATCATTAATGTTTTTTATTCGGTACAATGGCATAGGTTTATCCGCTATGCAAGTAACTAGCGGTATGGATGCACAATAAACTATATTTAACGTACCTGTTTGGACAGTTCTTTAAACATTTTGTGTGGCTGGTTGACTGAATTCAAGTTAATTGTCTAGATCTTGCATACCTGATAAATTCAGGCTATTGTCTAGATATTGCATGACTCATATGTCCAATGTTTTGTCTAAATTTTGAATGTCCTATAATTCCAATCTATTGTCCAAATCAAGAATGTCTGATAATGCCTGTCTATTGTCTAGATCAAACATCTCTGATAATTCTAAGTCTACTGTCTAGATCTTGCGTGCATGATAATTCCGGTTTATTGTTTAGATCTTGCATCTTTGATAATGTTAGACTATTGTCTTTTTCTTGAACATCCGATACATTTGTAATTAAAGTTTATTGTCTAGATGCATTATGTCTTATCATTCCAGTCTATTGTCTAGATCTTGCGTGTCTGATAATTCCAGTCTATTGTCTAGATCTTGCGTGTCTGATAATTTCAGTCTATTGTCTAGATCTTGCGTGTCTGATAATTCCAGTCTATTGTCTAGATCTTGCGTGTCTGATAATTCCAGTCTATTGTCTAGATCTTGCGTGTCTGATAATTCCAGTCTATTGTCTAGATCTTGCGTGCCTGATAATTCCAGTCTATTGTCTAGATCTTGCGTGCCTGATAATTCCAGTCTATTGTCTAGATCTTGCGTGTCTGATAATTCCAGTCTATTGTCTAGATCTTGCGTGTCTGATAATTCCAGTCTATTGTCTAGATCTTGAATGTCTGATAATTCTAGTCTACTGCCTAGATCTTGAATGTCTGATAATTCTAGTCTACTGCCTAGATCTTGAATGTCTGATAATTCTAGTCTACTGCCTAGATCTTGAATGTCTGATAATTCTAGTCTACTGCCTAGATCTTGAATATCTGATAATTCTAGTCTGCTGCCTAGATCTTGAATGTCTGATAATTATAGTCTACTGCCTAGATCTTGAATGTCTGATAATTCTAGTCTATTGCCTAGATCTTGCGTGTCTGATAATTCCAGTCTATTATCTAGATCTTGCGTGTCTGATAATTATAGTTTATTGTCTAGATCTTGCGTGTCTGATAATTCTAGTTTATTGTCTAGATCTTGCGTGTCTGATAATTCTAGTTTATTGTCTAGATCTTGCGTGTCTGATAATTCCAGTCTATTGTCTAGATCTTGCCTGTCTGATAATTCTAGTTTATTGTCTAGATCTTGCATGTGTTACGGATTTTGAAGTGTGGCACAGCGGCACAAAACATAACTTTTACCTTACTAGCCATAGTGGCATGGTATTATAGAATTTCCGTTTCAACTTGAAGCTTAATTTTAGATTTGAATTATGGTGAAACTTTCCGTGAGTTTTCCATATTTACTATTTTGCAAAACTTTATTACTTTGTTAAAGTGCATGCAAATACCTCATCGCACGTCTTAACATATTGATATTAATGAAAAATATATTTATCAAAGTTACGAAAATAAACAAATAGACGTCAGAAATGACAAGTTATAAATAACAATGATAATAATGTAATATAACATACAGCCCAGTTGACATTTAAGCCAGTCTTAATATATATACATATATATATCTAATAGGAATATACTGACGGCAGTAACTGCAGCGGTAGTTACGGACACTATTGCAGCAAGTCTTGTCGATGGCACAGGCACAGCACTTACTACAACCGATCTAGGCGATACAGTCAGACTCCGAGTAACATACACTGTACCTACTGGGTTTGCTGCAGGAGAATTTCCCGTAGCAATTCAAATTTACGATGTCGTACTGTCCGGATATTCTGATTTTCGAACCACATATAATCTGTACACCTCAAACGGGTAAGTTTATTCCATGTTTGCGTGCATAACGATAGAACCTGAAGTTGCACAAAGAAGCATTGTAGGAGCACATTTGTCTCGGAGCACATTTGTCTCACGAAGTGTGACCGATGTGTTTGTAAACATTCAAATTTGCGGCAAATTGGAAATGAGACAGATGTGTTCGGCACACAATAGAAAGGACACTCGAAGCACATTTATCTCACATTTTTCTATAAAATTCTTAAAAGGTAATAATTATGCCCGTCCGTTTACCGGCAACCAGCCATTGTTCAGTGTTTTCTGTGTTTATAGAACCGTTTTTAGGTCACTTCCGGTCAGTCAAAAACTTCCTGCCTCTGCATTGGAGTCATATATTAAATTAAAGAATATCCATGTTCTGCATGTCACAATAAAAAATTCTATAAGTGTAGCATCCAGAACCTAAACACATATGCACCAAGTCTATTGTTATCGTTATCAATTGTGATACGTTTATTTTCAATGCTTAAAGTTTTAAAAATGATTTATGGAACTAGAAATATTCTTAGCAAAAACAAGGTAGTATCTACGGTGGCATAAAGGGGACATACAATTTTCTTATTTATTACGTGCGCACACGATAGCTTTTACGTGGCAACGCGATACTATTACGTGCACACGCGATAGCTATGACGTGCGCAACCGGATATGTATTCCGCATTTGGACACTGGCTGGGATCCTCGCAAAGTTCGATGAATAGTTCGATGCCCCGTGTATATGTCGAACCTACAGCGGTTAGGAACAAGTGGGGTGTTTTAATCAATCGGCCACGGACGCCCTTAATTGATCTATGGAAGAAAATAAGAAGACCATTACACACGTATTTTGTTTTCATCAGAAATATATGTGTGTAAAAATCGTCATTTTCCAAGAATTGCGACTTTCAGATCCGCCATTGAAAAAGTACTTACAACATGTATGAGTTCCTAAAATAATCCGGGTAATGCCATAATTATGGAATATCGGACGACTCAGAATCGTGCGAGACGCGACATTCCGATGAGACACGAAGCAAGGCACGATATTGTAACACGAGATCTCGCAATGTCGAATTATCCAGTACCACGAGATTTCAGAAATGAATAAATTTTTACTTCTTTAGATAAAGCAAGAATGAATTTATTAATATTCAAATAATGATTTCTGAGGAAGTTAGATGCTTGTAATCTAAAGAAATTCGCGATAAATGTGAAATAATGCGTCATAAAAAATGTAGTATTTTGACTTCAATACAAAATTCTAAATCACTTCAACTGTACAAATTAAAAAAAAGTAGCAGATGAAAAATGCTTTAGGTAATTAGCCAATGAGTAACTTTTTGGAGCTTTAAAAGTATACCAAAAATACAAAGCTTTTAAGGAATACAAATAAAAGCATTTCTCAGGCATAATAGGCCTTTAAATACTACTTAGCGGTATATGACCTGGAATCAATTTCCTGTCTCGCGTCGACAAACTAGATGCGAAACGAGATGAGAGATTTCGGCAAGATGCGTAACGAGTCACGATATTGTATCATTCAATATCAACCGATTACGGTGTTCCGTTTGGACAAAAGTTACATTTTGACTCCCTGAACAGCTATGCGCAATGGTAAGGTGAAATTGAGATGGTACGATAATTAAAACACGATGGTGAAATCACGATGATGCGATGACACGATAGAGAAAATAATATCGCGTGTTCATCATTATGCCATCGCAGTTTCATCATATCGTACCATCGTATTTTCACCATCGTAACATCGTCTTTCACCATAGTATCATCACGTTTTTATCATCGAACCTTCGTTGTTTCACCATCGTACAATCGTTGTTTCACAATCGTACAGTCGTTGTTTCACGTTCGTACCATTATGTTTTCACCATTGCACCATCGCATTTTCATCACCGTAACATCGTGTCACCGCGCTGTCACCATTGTACCATCGTGAACGGGATTTAGTTTGTTCAGTGTACGCTTTCAGGTTATGCCAATCAATTACTTGAATTAGAAATATTATGATTAATACTAGTTCACTGTAGGTTTTCATAAAGAAAGCATAAGCAAACCTATTGATGATTACAATACATTGACATGAGGTAAAACGGCGAACCTCGATTCTAAAAAAAGAATTTCTGCCGTGGGAATAATGTGACAAATAATTCATAAAAAATGACATGAGACAAATGTGCTTTCTTGTCCCTTAAAAACACATCAGACAAATGTGCTTTCTTGTCCCTTAGAAAACTTGATCGGAGCACATTTGTCACACAAATGAGTTTTTTTTGGGTAGACATTTGAGGTCCCATTTGTCTCATGTGTGAAAAATGCGACCGCATCGGTCTTACGTAAGACAAATGTGCTCCGTGACAAATGTGCTCCGAGACAAATGTGCTCCTACAGAGCTCGCTATCAGGCAAATCACTGCATGCATTGAAGTAATAATAATCAGACGCTTTCAATATATTTCTCTTGGTCAGTATAGATACAGATTCAGGCGTCTGCATGCTATTGAGTAAATTCTTTTTTAACTTCTAAGTAGATCTCCTAATAAAGGACCTTGTATGTGATGATGATTTACTGTCTTTTTTATTGAAGCTTAATGTAAAATATTTCCAAAGAAAGGTCACTATTTAACAACCTTGTTTATCCGAAATTTTCTGTTTTTAATGTGCACCCGAAAGTGCACCAGACAGAACCCTAAATTTAGTAATCAAAGAAAGTTTAAGACTAGCATTTAACGCTTTTCCAGAGGACAATGTAGAAGCGTTGATTTTAAGATGTGTACAGACGGAAAAATGCCTCAGAAATATCTATCTGTTATGTTTTATTCTTCTTCTTCAAAGATTAAATTTGAATTTAAAACCCTGCATTTCTTGTTCTTTAGTCTGTATTTTGTGGAGGAAATGTAGATACATGTTCTTTTTTTTGTTTAGAATGTGCACCTAAAATGCACTAGAGGCCAACATTTAAATTAATGCAAGTATAAAATGAAACACCTTTTTCAGATGAAATTTTTCTAGCACAGTTTTGCACGTCGCCCTCTAATTATGGTATAAAGTAGCCAGTTGTCGAAATATGGTTTCATTTTGGAAACATTTGATAAAAAACGATCTAAATCAATAGAAAAGAAAATCCACCTTCATTGAATTTTAGCACAGAATAATAGTACTATAAATCGTACTCCTGATTTGAATCGATGCATACATGGTGCGTGAAAGTTTTGCTTAAAAATCCTAAATTTTACATTCATTTGAATATATGACTGAAATAAAACAAAGTTTTAACATAAAAACTCTTAATGTCATATTAAAGAAAATACCCAGAATTCATACACATTAATATAAAGAATTTATAGTCTAGTGGAAGCATCAATCGAAGCATACACACATCTGATCAATTATATAAATCAATCGTTTATTATGACAGATGTATAAACACTACAGCCCAAGCTGCTCTAGACACGGACGCTGGTATTACATACAATGCTGGGGACTCAACAGCCGGTACCACCCATATCTTCGACACAGGTAAGCCGTATAAAGTATAAATAAAATCATTAAATTTTGTCATAATGTCTCTATTTCTTGCTTATTTTGAAGACTTAACCGACATAAGATAGTTTGTACAACAATAATTTTAACCATGAGAACTTTTTACCCTTCAGTGTAGAATTTTTTCTAAGTTAAAAGCTACATGCATCCAGATGAATCAAATTATTTCAAGAAAACTAAAGATTAAAGAAAAGTAAAAAGTAATAATTTACATGTTATGTTTGATTAATGACTGGTTGTTTATGGGTGACTGATGCCGTAATGACTATATTTGCATATTTTGACCATTTGTGGTATTTTACGTAGATTGTAAGTGCCTCTTGTAAATAACTTTCTTTGTTCGCTTTACAATATTTCACTCTTAAATATTTTTTTAAAATTTCCATGAAAATTAGCATGACTATGGAGGTTTGCACTATGAAGGTTTGCTGCTAAAAATGCTAAATATAGGCTGGAACGTACCACTGCACTGTACAACAAATCTATATATAGTCACAGAAAAATGAATATGTTTAGTATAGAACATTTTATATTACACACATTTTGTTTGTCTATTTGTTTCTATGTTCGTTCGTTCAATGAATAGAAGATCTATCAAATTGCTTATCAATTTATTTTATTTGCCTAAATATTCATATGACTATAACGTCAGCTGCATGTAGTCTCCAACATTTTCAACATTTTCGTTGATTCGTAGATGAAATGAATGCACCAGATAACACCCCAGTTACACAGAGCCATCGGTGATTGATCGGTAGTTTTTTAGCCAAATTACACCCCAGTTACACAGAGCCATCGGTGATTGATCGGTAGTTTTTTTAGCCAAATTATGTAGTGAACCGATGACAACGTATTTAACACCGATATCACCTATTGGTCACCTGTTTTCCACCTATCAACTGCTATTGGGGAAAGATAAGTTTCATCGGTGAAAAATTACCGATTGGGATTTTTAAACATGTTTAAAATTCTCAATCGGTGAAAATATTTTACAAATAACCGACAGCAACCTATATGCAAGCTCTTAATCACCGATATCGCCGATCGGACAAAGATAACCAAATATGAATCACCGGCCATATCTGACGGAAAGTGTTTAACCACTGATGACTAGCTATCAAACACCGATTAATCAGCGTTACGCCCGATTTAGCTCCGATTTACAAACGATGAAAACCGATAGTATTTCAGCATTTTAATCATCGACCCAACCCCGTTTGAGTTTGCTTTCTGTCACCGATGGCCGTTTACACAGAAAACCAGAAAAAAATCACGCATGACAACCGATCATAACAGCGAGTAAATTTAAAATTAAATGACCGATTTGGGACCGACCGTCTGTGTAACTGGCCCCTTATGGAGTGAACCGATGACAACGTATTGATCACCGATATCACCTATTGGTCACCTGTTTTCCACCTATCAACTGCTATTGGGGAAAGATAAGTTTCATCGGTGAAAAATTACCGATTGGGATTTTTAAACACGTTTAAAATTCTCGATCGGTGAAAACATTTTAAAAATTACCGACGGCAACCTATATCACGAGATATGCAAGCTCTTAATCACCGATATAGCCGATCAGACAAAGATAACCAAATATGAATCACCGGCCATATCTGACAGAAAGTGTTTAACCACTGATGACTAGCTATCAAACACCGATTAATCAGCGTTACGCCCGATATAGCTCCGATTTACAAACGATAAAAACCAAAAGTATTTCAGTATTTAATCATCGACTCATTCCCGTTTGAGTTTGCTTTCTGTCACCGATGGCCGTTTACACAGAAAACCAGAAATAAAATCACGCATGACAACCGATCATAACAGCGAGTAAATTTAAAATTAAATGACCGATTGGGGACCGACCGTCTGTGTAACTGGGCCCTAAAGTGTCACATTAAGTATATGAAAGTATAAAATGTTTACAGGGTTGTTTAAAGCAGCAATGTTTGATGGTCCCGCACCAAAGACTATGTATGTCAGGTTTAGTTATGCTGCAACCTGTCTGAATGTAGATGATGTCAAATGTGCTGACCATGAGGTAAATATAATTTATCAGTCATAGTAAAGCACAAAACCGTTTTTCCTAATACTTACCTTATGAATACAAACTATGCAGATTATACCGTACATTGAACTAAAAGAGAAATACAGGTTGAGATTTCTTTTGGGTCTAAAATATATACATATAAGACTACTTTTAGAAAATTTGTTACAAATATTGTTGACAGATTATATAGTCCCTTGTAGCCCTATATTCCATACATATATGTGTGTATGTATCGGATTGGATTATATATGTGGACAAATATAACCTGTCTCTATAACGAAAAAACATTCAGTTGAGAAAAATATTATATTACTTAATAATTTGACAGCAGCCATGTACTTATTTTATACTTCTATTCCATAGCAGTTATTACAATTCAACTTTACAGCACAAATAATGTATAATCACTTTAACTGTAACAGTTATAGATATACAGGACTAATAATGTATAATCACAATAAGTTACACCAAAGTTCAAAGTTCAAATTTTATTTGCAAATCGGCAAATCCTTGCCTTTGGCAATACATACAAAACATATACATACATAGATCTTGAAATATAGCACACATAACTACAAGATACATATATAAACATTTCAAATATCAGTAATCGTTTTTTAAATTAACAAATAACAAAGTAGTGTTAATAATATATCATTAATTTCGTCTATTTATCATTTGTTCCATGGTATTAGATCGTAAATCAAAAGCTTTGTCCAAGTACTTACTTATCAGTAATAATTTATTATTAGATGACATGATATAATAAAACTTATTCAGTGTGGGAAAAGATGCATTACGAATAAAAAGTTTTCTTATTTCTAAATAAAATGGACAACAAAGCAGGAAGTGATATTCTGATTCTATCATGTTTTGACTACAAAGTTTACATATTCTCTCATTTCTGTTTAAACCTATATATCTGCCAATTTCAATTTCTAGAGAATGGGAACCAAGTCTGAAACATGTCAAACGTTTTCTTAACTTGTCATTTTGTATTACATTTAGATATTCCTCAAAACAAAAATTTGATTTGAAATTCCTAAAATAAAAGAATTTTGGCATGTTATTTATTTGCTCATGCCAATTTTGTATAAATTGATCTCTAAGGCGTTGTTTAAAAATTAAGCTAAAATCAGAAATAACATTATAGTTATCTAACAAATATGAAAATCCTAACTCATTAATAATAGTATGAGCTTGCCTAGCCCAGCATTTATTATTTCCATTAACACATTGATCTAAATACATGCTTTATATAGGCGAATGCTGATTATTAACAATTTTATTCCAAAACTTTAAAGATCTTTCTTTACATAAAATTGACGATTTAAAAATTTACGTCCGCCATATTTCAAGCCTCGTTTCAATTACAGGCATACGTCAAAATGTTTTATAATAATGATTACTCTTACAGCAATATTGCACTAATAATGCCTTGACAAGAAAGAAACGATCAGCTGGCACGATGTTGACAATGGATCAACAGTTTAATCACAACCTCAGGATGAAACGTAACACTCCGACAACAGGAAAAAATGGCACATTGTCATTCGGTGTACCAATCAAAGTTCATACAGAAGGAGCAACAAATTCACTTGGTAATATATTTATGTACATTTTTTGTTTTATACCCACATTGTCTATAATTGTGTTACATCTTTCTTTGAATACATTGCTTGCTCAAGATGTTTAACTTAAAAGTAGGAAAAAAGAAGCAAGTTGTAATTATTATACACAATTATATATATAACAACATATATGATATTCATCATGTGTATCATTGCTAATTGTTGTTTTGTTTGGGTAGTCACACATACACTGTAAAGGTTATATCATGTGACTTTCCAGCTTTTCGTGGCGGAAGAAGACTCTTAGTTGCCCCTCCATGCATTAAATGACTCCTGGAACAATCTGGCAAATAACCACAAATGTTTAATAGCTGTATGGCTTACTTATATAGAAAATGTCCCTGTCAGAATTCAGAACCAGAAGTGTTATTTCAATTCATTTTATGTACGTGATATTAAAATAACTTGACTTTTATTTTAGGAGGAAGTGAGAACAGAGGAGGTTCAGATGTTATCACAGACAAGGAGTGTAAAGTTCCCGACATGTACTGGATAATTGCAGTTGTGCTTGGAGTCCTTCTTCTCTGTATGATGGCAATGTGTGTTTTCCTCGTCTTACGCCTGCGTAGAGAACAAAATCAAAATCACCATGGTGCAGAAAAACTCGGCCATCAAAATTCTGGCTATCGTTATTGAAAATGTACATGGAAATAAAAGAATGAGCGCTTATATTAAACAAATGGGATGTACTTCATGTTAAATATAAATTCTGTCTTTTTCATAATCAGAATTTTTGAGTTTTAGAAAGCTAAATTTCAGGAATAAACATTCTTTATTAATTTCAGTGTACATTTTATAATTTGGACTTTACATGATATATTAATTTACATGACAGTTGTTATTATATATTAATCTAAATTTATACGCTATTGTTAAGAAATCTTTCAGTATTTCCTATAACATATCGAAATATGCAGGGACATCCATTATTTGAATATCCACTGGGTACAATTACAATGTTAAAAGTTTTTTTTTTCAAACCTACTTTGTAAAATGGGATACAATGTTTCACTTAAATTGTAAATATTTATACATCTATTAAAATCTTTTTTCCTTATGATTACACTTTTTTAAATATTTTTTTTCTCATTTGCAGACAAGATATTATGTTAAATTGATACAAGATTATACATTGACAAGATTTTAGACATTTTGAGTGAGTAAACTATCTCATCATTTAAAATTCATGCATTGAAAGCATTAAAATTGTCTTAAATGAGCTTTACTGTGGTCCAACAGCCTAAAATCATAAAATTTGAAAATCTTACATGGACCAATTAGGGCACTAAAAACGGAACAATACAAAACTAAAGATGATCAATATACTAAAAATTAAATTCTACATCAATATTTAAATAAATTTGTAGCCCAATAAGAGTTAAGAGCTTTTCATTTTAGATCATTTGTGACAATTAAAATGATAGTCTACAATAACAGAGTAATATAGAACGATCTGACATTTTAAGAGTTATCTCTATGTTTATATACCTGTATAATATAGTAATTCAAAATGTATTGCAACAGAAAACAGTTAAGAATTTATAATCAAGACTAAAAATTTATTCAAATTTGTTTTTTTCTAGGAGAATGCTTGTAGACTTACCATTAAAATCATCAAATGTATTTAAGTTTAATGGTGTAAACTTAAATTAAAAAGTTATGTATATATACCAATTGCTGTTGTACTAGATGTTTATAGAAGTGTTTTATAATTATTTTGATTTAAAGGCAAATTTATGTCTCAGACATGCATATCTTATTATGTTTTAGAAATGTCAAACATGTGTTTATTTTAATATTTAAATAATGCATTAAGTGCATGTTGGATGTTATATAAAAAAGTAGTGCTAAATTTGCAGAAATGTGTCCTAAAGGTAGCAAAATGTAAACAAAGTAGTATTTTGACTTCCATCCAAAATATTTATTCACTAAAATTTTACCAATTGCCAACAAAGCTTAAGATAAAAAAGAAAATTCAGATATATGGCATATTAAAATATTATTGACGACAGTAACAACAGGATAAAAAATCAATAGTTGTTCAGAAATAAAAATGTTAGCATTTCTGAGCCATAATGGGCATTTTATACATTATAAACTGTAATTTTAAGCAACATTGATGAAGTTGTAACAAGTAAAACATATATTATTATCAAATAATTAAAACATCCATTATAAAATGTGACTATTCAAAGTTTATAGCTTTTAAGATTTCAAAATAACTTTTTTTACTTCAACTATAATTAAAAAGAACTGTTTAAAATGGACAGAATTTTGTAAAACTAAAACTACATGTTTGTGATAGATTTAAATGATTATGCCTTACTGTTGAATATATTGTTGTATAATACTAGACTAAAGTCTCATATAGTTTATATTATGTACTAAAAGAGGCTGTATAAAATGAAGCAGTTTGAATTATTCTTCATAGAAGGTTGTTTGTCAAAACATGATTGCCAACAAGAGATTATATCTGAACTTAATGACCCAGTCCTAGTTTTGAATTATTACATATATATGTATAGTGTAAGTTATAAATTCTAGACCTACTTCTAAATATTCTAAAAATTTACTGGGCCTCGAATTGTCTCTTCTTGTTTTGTATGTCAATTTCATACTCATGACTTTCTAAACTTTAAATTCTGAACTTGAGGCACATTTTTTGTTCTCAAAAATTTATTTACATCAATTCAAATCTACTACACAAACCAATGATGCTGTGAAACATAATTTTACTAGAAGAAGGTGCTCAAATTATAATATTTTATGAAATTTGCATCAGCTACATACAGCTTTTCATCACATTTCACTGATGATTACACAATTATGGAAAAAAATCTTGCACCCCCCCCCCCCCAAAAAAAAAAATGCACCCAGTAATGCATTTAGTTAAAACAAAGAAGAAATATACATAAGCGAAGCGGATAAGGAAAAATAGTGCTTCAACTCTCTATAATGTATCATAGTTTAGGAGACTTTACTATTGAAAACATGTCCGAGTTAAATTGTATACCAATACATGCACATAGCATTCATTAACGGAGGGTTTAACGTTTTGACGGCAGGGATCATGTTTTTATTCTTGCATACGCTACAAAAAAGAAAGATCAGCAGAACACTCGGCAATCTGATAAGTACTCCAGGGCTAAACCCCCTCATACAAATCAGATAGCCTGTGTTTTTCTCTCTCTCTTTCTATTGCTTACTCATCACAGCTAATGCTACGGGTATCCGATTTAGTAATTTACACTGTATTAATGACAGATGAAACGAACAACCTTCATTGAAGACAAACTTTTGTATTTATATATGTGTTGTTATTTTGTATTATACAAATGAACATTGTGATATTGTGCTACATGTATTTAGTTAATAGGGGTACATATTTTATTTAGAGGGTTGAACTTTTTGTCTGCTGATATAATATACATTATTTGTAATCTACATTAAGGGGTTAAACAACCCTACAAAAGCGGGATAAAATAATAATTATATTTGTCAGGTCATTTATCAATGTTCATTTGTTTTATAACATTTGTATGATAGGAAGTGTAGGTGTATGGAAGGTCAGAGTTTAAAAAAAACAAGTTTAGAAAATATTTAGTAAACAAAATGATGCTGCGGGAATGGGTCTCTATTTGTATCATGTTCCAGTATGAAACAAACTTTTTGTTAAGATTTGCATTTGAGATTCTTAAAAATAATTTCTATGTTTGAAACTTTTGTATATAAAAAAGCAGGATTCTTTTGAAAATCTGTCATAATTAGTTATTAGTATGACATGACATATGGATAGGGATGAATGAAATATACATTTTTAATTTTTTTCTTCTTATCATTTTCTGAACATGTACATAAAAAGATGATTTCAGTTTAGTATATTGATTGTTTAAAGATGTATAACGTCAGTATTTGTGCACAAATTTTGGATATGGAAATTAATAATAGTATGTGAAAGTACAGATAAGACATTCACATTTGAAATATACCATGTGATATGATTTTATATAAACTAAAACAGGGATTGTATATCAAATTTATAATACTCATTCTACAACAAGTCTTTTCAACTTTTTAAAAACGTTTTTCACTAAATTATAATTGTAACAAGGAATTCGGACACACTATGTGAACACTACATCAAAGTGCTAATGACTTTGTAATGAAGTTAAGCATCAATTTTTATAAAGATTTGTGATGGTAGGAAGGTTATAGGAGTGTTCATGTTCTTATTTTAAATGCACACAAATTTGGAAATAAACACCAATATACTCCAACACCTGTTGTTATTATTACTATAAAATGTGTTCATGTTTACCTGACAAATCCACCAGCTATCTTAAAAGCTTCTTCACATTAAACAATTCAATATTGAAAGTTGACTTGTGAGGTGCAAATAGAATGGTGGCAACATGTGGCTTTGGTGGTCCCAATTATATTCTTAGGACGATGTGTACACACAAATGATGCAAAATTGTTCTACATATCAAATATTACCAAGCTGAAATTAATGTAACAATGTAATGAAATTATGTTGTAAAGAAAACAAGATTGCATTTGAGAAAAATGCTATGCCACCGCATTAATACAACACTAAATAGTAGTGTAGGAACAGATTTTTTTTGTTTCTTTACAATTTTGAAGATTGTCATAATGCATAGATCCCTGGCTAATCTTATTCTTATTATCAGATTAGTGGTTAAATCTGTTGTTAACTCAATAAAAGATCAGTGTAGGAATATATCAATGCACTCGAGTCTAGTGAATTTGGTGGTGAAGGTCTAAATTTCATGACTACATCAAAGGACAACACAGTAAGACACTAAAACCTAGGTCAGCTGAAATCAAAGTTCACTTTACATCTTAATCTGTGCACATGGTTCAAATTTCATAGCTGTACATCAAACGACAAGAAAGTAGGTCACATCATCAAAATCTAGGTCACCTGATATCAAAGTTCAATTTTACAACTAAAACTGTGCACATGGTCAAAATTTCATTGCTGTACATCAAAGGACAAGAAAGTAGGTCACTGTCCCATTGGGCAAGGCAAAACTTTGGACCCAAGGGTTTAATTCAAAACAATCTTGATACAGTCCACCAAACAACATTTCAAGTCAAATATCTAAGCTGTAGCTTTCTCCCATTCAGAAAACATTTGTTTTATTTTCTGTTTTTACTATGTGTACATAATGAGAATCACTGCCCCGGGCAGGGCCAATTTTGACACTAGGGGAAAAATTTGAACAACTTTGGTAGAGGACCTATAGATGATATTATATAGCAAACATCAAAGCTCTATGCCTTGTACCTTCAGACAAAAATATTTTTTATATTTTTACTATATGTACATAATGAAAATCAATGACACCCGGGGCGAAACCAATTATGACCCCATGGCTATAATTTGAACAATCTGGGTAAAGGTTCACTTTGCAAAGTCTCATGCCATATATTTAACCTCTAGCCTTTGTCAATTCAGAGAAGAAGATTTTTCAATTCAGAGAAGATGATTTTTTAAGTTTTTACTATATACATATATGGAAAACCTATGGCCCCCGGGGCGGGGCTAATTTTGACACTAGAGGCAAAATTTGAACGACATTGGTAGCGTACCTATAGATGATATCATTTAACAAATATTAAAGCTCTAAACCTTCAGACAATAAGATATTTTGATTTTTTACTATATGTATATAATATATTGAAAATCAATGACCCCGGGGCAGGGGCAATTTTGTCCCCAGGGCTATAATTTGAACAATCTTGCTAGAAGTTCACTTGACAATGTTTCATGCAAAATATCTAACCTCTAGCAGTTGTCAATTGCTAGAAGAAATTGTTTTTAAGTTTTTACTATCAGTTTTTATTATATACATATAAGGAAAACCAATGACCCCCGGGACTGGCCAATTTTGACCCCAGGGCTTTATTTGAACAATCTGGGTAGAGGTCTACCAGACAATGCCTTATGCAAAATATCTAAGCTCTAGGCCTTTTGGGTCTTTACAAGAAGGTATTTTAAGTTTTTACTATATGTACATATAGTGAAAATCAATGACCCCCCGGGCGGGGCCAATTTTAACCCCAGGGCTATAATTTGAACAATCTTAGTAAGGGTCTACCAGACAATGCCATATGCAAAATATCTAAGCTCTATGCCTTTTGGGTCTTTACAAGAAGGTATTTTAAGTTTTTACTATATGTACATATAGTGAAAATCAATGACCCCCGGGGCGGGGCCAATTTTGACCCCAGGGCTATAATTTGAACAATCTTGGTAAGGGTCTACCAGACAATGCCATATGCAAAATATCTAAGCTCTATGCCTTTTGGGTCTTTACAAGAAGGTATTTTAAGTTTTTACTATATCTACATATAGTGAAAATTAATGACCCCCGGGGCGGAGCCGATTTTGACCCCAGGGCTATAATTTGAACAATCTTGGTAGAGATCTACCAGACAATGCCTTATGCAAAATATCTAAGCTCTAGGCCTTTTGGGTATTTCCAAGAAGATTTTTTAAATTTAGTCTTATAATTCCTTTTGGTTGCCATGGCAACCAGATTTCTGCATGGAATGAAATTCTTTGAACAACTTTGGAAGCCCTTCACCCAAGGATCAATCCTGCCAAGTTTGGTTGAAATTGGACTAGTGGTTTTTCACAAGAAGATTTTTTAAGTTCACTATATAATCTATATAACACACACACACACAAACAAACACACACACACACAGGTGAATCGCTATATGCCACCGCATCGCAGATGCTGCGGTGGCATAAAAAACCATAAAGCTTTTACCCAAGAGCACATGCTAGCTATTTCCTTCTAAAAAATCATTTTAAATATCATTTTCTTCAATCGCCAATGAATCTCCCAATGAATCTCGTACAAAGGATTGTATGTCTAGATGGGAAAATATTCTATTTTTAGAGGATCTTATCCCTCTGTTTTATAAATCTCTGACTGTTGTATCAAAAAATTACAAATTTCTTCCATAATGCTAAAATGATAAATGTAAGACATTACTATCTTGATAACCTAGTAGCGAACTACAATACTGCCTGGAAATATTATAACATATATTTCAGTTTTAGAATAATTAACTTAAAGATGAGAGCAAATGGGAAAATATAGTATTATATACTTAATATCGAGTTACCACGGAATTAAATATCCTGGAATAAAGTTCATTTTTATTTTGTACAGCATCTCAGTTCCAATGGAATTAATACACAGTAGATTATATTGTTTTACAAAACAAAAACTGTCTCTTATGAAATCATCTGACAGTAAATAATATATATATACATTTCACAGAGAAATTTTATTACATCTATTGTAGGAATGTGATGTATAGAATCCACAAAAATCTTGAAGCAGCATGCCTCCAGATTCATGCTAATTTTCATAAAATATTTAAAAATATATTTAAAAGTAAAATATTGTGAAGCGAACAAAGAAAATTAAGAATTTACACATTGCAAAGGGCCCTTACAAACCACATAAATAATGAAAAAGTGGTCAAAATATTCAAAAAAAGTCCTTACTATGTTAGTCACACAGGATAAATATGGTGATAAATACTGCAAAAACAGTCATTAATCACCCGTAACATGTACATTATTTCTTGAATCTTCAATCTGTGTACAGATCTAAAATCTTTTTAAAATCTTTCTCTGAAGATTTTCCTGAAATATTTTGGCTCATCTGAAGGCACGCAGCTTTAAATACAGTTATTTCTAAGTTTAGATTTACTATTTTGAACAAGCTGATGAAAAAAAGAACAATGCTGTCAAGGGGATTTGGAAATACAATAGCTGTTATACAGCAATAAACTTCAGTCAATGACTATATTATTAAAGAAATTGAGGTGAAACGTCTGATTGCACACAAATATTTGAAAAGGCAATACTATTATAGAATTTCTCAAATATTTTTAATTTGTAGGATAATTTATATTTTAATGAAAGGGACGTAATTCAATCCCAATCATCTTATTTGCTTACAAGAGTTATTTTGCTTGTAAACCTTCATCATCTTGAGGACAAGCACATGATATCTCAGCAAAAGAACTTAGACTTAAGAACATATAATGCTGTATTTTATAATTTTTTGTTACTTTTTAGGGTAAATCTGTATCTTAAGAAATATTTTAATAAATTTTATCATCAGTAAATTTATAGTGGTTCAATTATTGGATACTCTTGGTATGTCAGCTGCATTCAACAAGTTTTAGAAGTGAAAAAAATACGTCAATCTTTTTATGCCATTAATTCATTAATTTACACTAGCCATGAAAGGATAAACAGAAAGTTTGAATGAGAGTAGAGTATGCCTTATACAACATAAAACTGTATAGGTGTTATTGTGACTGACAACTTTACACCATGTAAATATTGTGTAATGTGATACCTGTACAACACTATTCCAACATTTGATGTGCTTACAGTTTTCCCATATAAATTTGATCTTAATGACTTTTCTTGGAAAGAAGTATATTGACAGTAAGGTGGGATTATCTTATTTGGAACATTTTCATACCTAGTTTTTGTTTATTTTTTTTCTCTTTTATACTTTCTTTATGTTAGGGTTAACATTTTGGAGCCATATTTTGATAACCAGAAATACAATTTATTTTTGTTTTTGGTTGCAAATATTAAGAATCGGAATCAGTATCAGAATAATCACAAACAAGTCCTAGAGCAGATTTTTGAAAGTTTCCCTCACTTCTACAGCTGTTATTGTCACACTTAATCTCCCTAGAATTACATGATGATGAAGTTAGCTGTATATCATTATATTGTTTTAAAGAACTTTCTTCAGTTTCAGATCTAGTTACACAATTGTTGGTTTGTACAGTACTGATTTCTTCCTTATTTTTACAATCACAATATTTTGATGTAGTATCTTCTGGTAAGTCAACCTCACATTCTCTTACAGTTTTATTACACACATTACATGATGAATATTTGTCTCCTTGTTCAATGTTAACACAGTTGTTTGAAATATCTCCCATCTTCTCACATTCAGCAGTATTGTCATGTAATGGTTTAATATTGTCAGTGATTCTGTCATCACTACAATCATCTGTCTGT